>NC_056745.1:692635033-692902533 GCF_019279795.1 Protopterus annectens
TAGAGAACAGAGGTGGGGGTCACTAATTTTATTCCTTTGGAGGAGGAGGAGGAGAAGGAGGAGATAAAGCAGGATCTAGCCTTGTAAAGAACCCTTAGAAACTGAGTACACTTTTTGTTTACTGCCTAGTTTATTAGTTTATTGAGACAAGAGGCCTGGTCTAGCATTACTCACAACTACTTAACTGTTGACATGTTGGGGACAGTGTCACCACTGCTTGTTTTAATGGGTCAAATGATGCACTTTAAAAGAAAGTACTACATAGTGACAACTAAAATATATAATCTGCACACAGTTATTATGCCTCTCTGTTGGTTGGGAGGGTGGCCTAATGGTTAAGGTGTTTGCCTTACAAACACAAGGTGCAGGGTTTGAGTCTCACATGGGATAATTGGCTAGGCTTAAAAAGGCTCACAAGGGCAGTTAGCTTAGTACTAATCTATGAACCTATGAACCATGTATGTAATTTCTTTCATCTATTCAAATAAGCACAGACAAAAACACACAATGACATATACACACAGCCACACACACACACTGATAAAAACATACCCACACACATTTGCACTATGCACACACACACACATACACATACACAAAAGCATGAATGCATAACTACTGATATTACCTCCTCTACACACTGATATAAATATATACTTGTGTATACACACACATGCTAATATAAACACACTCTTTCACGCATGCACATACACAAACACACAAATACAAGTATATATACTTGCCATTTGATTTCAAACATATACACATACATACATACACACACACACACATATACAAACACAGACACACATACCTGGTCTTGTCCATTCATGCAGCTCAGAACTTGAGAAATAATAACAGACTTATCTAGCTTTTGTTTCCTGGTTATAATGTTCATAGATCAGTGTTTCAGAGTGCTATGCAGTATGCACAGGGTTTGTATTACAGCTATTCCTTCCAATTGTACAGTAATAGGCCAGTCAAGCTGAATGGCCTATAGCAGGAAAAACAGACTGAAAACAAATTCTTGTGTGCTTAATGTAAGTGACTGTGGTATGTCAGTAGACATTTGTACATTTCTGAATTAATTACAAAGGAAATCATTGAATAGCTTTGGGGAAATCTAGACAAGAAATGCACACACAAACAGACTCCCACAAAAAGCAATGCAATACTTAGAATTTTCTCCATATGTAGCATTTTGTAATACTTTTAAAATACTTTGTAATCATGATTTTTTTTAAGAAATACTCAGTTGTCTTTTCTGTCACATCCTGTGGTGAAACCAGATTGATGCAATTCTATTTCATATATTTTCACTATGCTCCAATGACACAGAGACAAAAAAAAAAACAAAACTGATAAGATAGAGACAACAAACTAAACTAATAAGGTTTTCTTGGAGTCAGTGATATGCATACCAAGAGCCAGTGTCTTTCACTTGAAGCAGCAAACCTTCTTTGTTATTATTGTTTTTTACAGTTGCAATATGCTTCATTCTCATTTTTTGTCATTTTCTCCCCTTTGTTCTTTAGTGACTGCCTTCACCGTAATCTGTACACCAACTTACAGCATTTAGATTTAAGCTTGTTAACATCTGTGTAGAAATGGACAGCAATAGCTGCAAAACAATATTTGTGACATTTTTCCTCTTAGCTAAAACCCTTTAGGTAGTCTGACAATCATGGCAGTTTTTCCCATTGCTTGCATTCTGCTTTAATACCCAGTGTTAGACATAAGCATGGGACGGGGACAAAGTCCTTGCCTATAAAACAAAAGGCATACAGCAGGTCTTTCTGTAACAAGCACTACTGGTATCATTTGCCCTATCATGGCTAATTAGATGGTAATGTAATACAGTGTTCTTTCAAGTACAGCTTCATCTATGAAAATCGTAACCTTCTCCCATCTTCAGTAATCTAACTGAACTCGTGTCATCTGCATAATAAGAGGTGATATGAGTATGTCCTTGGTGTCTTTGCCAGTAGAAATGTGCTTTCTGTCAGTCCTGAAACAAGACATTTTTAAACTGGAGGAAAAATCTCATTCCTTTAACACTAACTTCTAAAAATATAAAAAATAATGCATCTGACCTAACAATATTGACAGCATCAGGACACTTGTCATACTATATAGAATGCTAGGTGCTATGTTCAGAAATAAAAAAATATCACTGAGGACCTTCATCTCTGTCTTAGAAACTATTGCATCTACTAGATTTTGACAATCGCAGTACTTAAGAATACAGCATCACTGACAGTGAGCACCCAGACAACAAATACTAAATGAGTCTGAAAATATCAAATGGTGGGTGGTGTTTTGCTAGCACTTGCTTATGCAACCTTGAAATGTTTCAGAAGGAAGTATTTGAGAAAAATACCCCGCCATGCTTGGCAGTACTAAGAATGTTACATGACAGCTGGTACCTAAACAACTGATTGACATTACAATGTGGAGAGTGGAAAACTGGTCAAGAGTGGCAGAAGTTTAAAGGACAGGTTAACAGCTGTAATACATCTGTATTTGATCTATGGCACAAGATCAAAAGCTCAAAAGACTGAACACCAAAATATCAAAAAATGAAAATATCGAACATGGGAATTTGCCCCTCTCCACTGTTGTGTATTTTCAGAGTTGGTATATATAATTAGCAGGGGGTGTGGGAGCACAACCCCACACATGGTTGGTACTGGGGTGCTTACCCCATACATTAAAAATGCTTTAAATATTCAAGTTTTACATATTTTGGTTTTCAGTCTTTTGAGCTTTCAATCTTATGACAATGATCCCTGTATATACGTTGCATAAGCATGTTTTGGAAGAATGCACATAATTCCACAAGTGGCATAGCTGTGTGTAGAGATTACTCAAGCACCCTTACTAAGTTCAGTTATCTGCCATCCTCTATACTCATGTATGCAAATTATTCAACCTTATATTACAGTAAAATGCCACCAAAGAGGCAAAATCTAAGAAAATGTTCAAGAATACTGCTAGATATTGACAGATGCTTTTGTATTTGAAACAATTTGTGTCTACTCTCTATATTGTATCCAAGTATATTATCCTAGTCTATAACTTAAGTTTGACAGTCCCAGTGATCTATTACACTTTCTGTAAAGCAGCATTTCTTATGTTATTAATAAAAAATATATCCATGCACATAGGTCTAAGAAACAAACTGTACAAATCAAACAAAGTATATTTGACCACTAAGATGAAGATAATGCAACTGAAATTCAAATGTTTATTAAAAATAATAAAATGAGTTCAGAATTAGACATGCTGTTCATTGAACTTAAAATACTCTTTTAAACCATTTCCATCAAACGCTATAGCAGCTTGAATACTTGCATATAATTGCCTGTTTATAATATGGTAATATTGTACTGTAGCAACAATAAAATGTTTTAATGAAACTATGCGATAAAAAAGACATAACTTGATCTTACTTATATGATATGAACAAAATTCACTTCTCATTTTTAAACATTTCAGCCTTCTTTCTATGATATTCATTTACAGTGAACTGTGGCAATTAAGACTGTGATCTTTTGTAGTGTCAAACTGTATATGCCAGACTGCCAGCACAGAAATCTAAAATTCACATGATACTCAGGGGTTGATTTTGCCTTGCTATTATATTATATTATATTATATTATATTATATTATATTATATCATATTATATTATAGCGATAACCGATGATGTCAGTGTGGTATATTGAAGATTTACCCATGGTTGGCATGCTTTAATCATGAGGGTGAAGCCCGAGTGATTAAATAAAGCTAACTGTGGGTAAATTTCAATATACCACAACCATTGAGTTGGTTATTGCTATTATACAATGACATTATTTAAGAATGACATTATTTAAGCTGATGAAGCTGACAAGGGATGAAGGACAATTTGCCTACCATAGACAAGGGAAGAACACCACTCTCTGAAATGCTGTCACTTTTCAGTGAGGGAATGTGCAGACTTTAGCATATGACTGAAGATGGGCATTTGGTACCACCAAACCAATGATAGTGACCTTCACAGCACATGAATGGAAGTACTTTGGGATGGGTAGATTAGAAACCGTGGCCTCAGTAGTGATGCTGTTTTGCATATCAGCTGCTAAATCATGGATTAGTCAAATAGAATGATTTATTTCATTTGCTTTCTATATGATGTGGCTATGAGGGTGAGATCATCAAGTATTCCTCTGGCCTTGGGACAATTAAGGTCCACCCTTTAAACAAGATTGACCCAGTATGGGGATCAGATCCTCAGGCAACTAGCATTTGGGTGTTCTCTGTCTCTCTAACAAGGTGAAAACAGTTATGTGAAATAGGAGAAAGCAACCTAAGTATCTGCCTAGATAGTGGTTTCCTCTTGTTAAATTCCACCCAGGCTGGGGAATGGATAGGTGCAAAATCCTTGGGGGGGTGATAATCAATAGGAAGGGAAGAAAAAGAATATAAATAAACTGTACATGCTATTTAGTGTGGTTTTTCAGAGATCTGTAAAGTAGTAAATGCACTTCAGCTTCTTTAGAACTGAGCCACTCAAATATAGATATGCATTTTGCTTGCATTAGGAGCAACTTTATTGAAATACATATTGTCATTAAATTTCAATGTAATCCATTCTTATGAATCATTGTCTTATTCAGTGTCAGCTAGACAATATTGATTTTGAACAAATTTAGCATCAGCATTATATGTAGTCATTTCTCCATACATTTTTAATTATCATGCAAAGTCCCACCAAGTTGAATCACTTGCAGTCAGTTTTTCCTATATTTTACAGAGGTTCAGTTAGCTGTAGGACCAAGAAGGCAAAAATGGGGAATGCTTCAACTCTATGAAACCTCTTAAAAAAGAACAGCCTATACCTAGAAAATCATTGCTTATACTGGCAGAGATTTCCTCTGTAAAACAACAGTTAATGCAAAGAATGGTGGACAACTGAAACTGTTGACTTCAGACCTTGACCAGCTATCACTCTACAAAATATAGGATAATGCTACTGTAATATCAATAATTTCTAAACGTCTTTATTATAGCTACAGTGCAACATTTCAATATTATTAAGACATATACATTTATTCAGTTTCATACATAACTAACTTAGATTTCTGATTTTGATGCAACAATGTTATTCTTTTGTCTGCTTAGTTGCATGTCTCTACATTTCTAGGGCATCATTCTAAATGCATTTCAGTACCTAGGACAGCACACCAATAAACAGTGATAAAACTTTCTTTAAATTTAATATACAGAGTATGTGAGTTGAAATGTGAAATATTAGTCTTCTATACTGTTGACATTTTTAAATGCTCTTAAACACCACGATTCCCCAATACATCCGTAAAGTTATTTTATATGCCTTTTTTCTTTTCTACCATAACCCACCATCATGTATAGTCTTAGCCTTTAATTTTTTTATCTTATTAGTGTTCACCATATCCTTTTAATTATGAATATGGTGCACCCAAGCATCCTCTTCCAAAACCCTCCATTAGCAAAGGTAACCATACCCATGTAAATCTGTAGCTATGTTGATCTGAAGACAAAGACATATTCCAGCAAGCAGATTTATTTATGAACAGAATACAGCAGCTTCTTGAGAATACTTGGAAAAAATCCACAAAAGCACAATTAGACATTCCACCAAAATAATGTTTAGTGCTTTTGTTCTTTTATTAAGAACTTCCTCAGAACAAATAACCCCATGAACACACCCACTTAAATAACAACCATGAACTGACATCACTTCTGGTTTCAACCAACAAATGTTCTCATAGAACTCCATTAAACATTTAAGAAATACAAACTTTACCATACATTGACAAACTATACTAAATGTTATTATTATAAAACATATAATTAAATACTTATAAGAGTGACACATCTGTAAACTTTCAAACTCCAATTAAAAGTCTTTATATTTTAAATAATGTTTGACAGAAATTTTCTCATTAACAACTGGGGCTGTGTCTGCCCTTAAAAAATCTGCCATTTTAATTCCAGAAATCTTAAACAGTTGTTAAATGACCCTATACATTTTGTCCTGTCAACTTGTTCAACTACAAAGATAAGGAACTTCCTAAAATCTTTTCATTGTGTAACATGCCTGGCTAGTGCATTTGTGCTGTCTTTCTTTTTGATGGCTAACAAATGCTCCCTCAACCTGTTTGCTAATCTCCAAATGGTCTTTCCAATATGAAAATGGTTGCAATCTGAATAGACAGCCAGATAAATCAAACCTTCACTTTGACAGTTAAATTTCCCATTTGCAGTTAACAAAAAATCCACATGCTTAAAATAAAAACTACTAGCTGCCATCATAAACCTACAATGTGAACATTTATGACAAGGGAAAGTGTCAAAGTTTTTGACATCTTCTTTTTTATAAGTAACTTTGGAAGAACTCTCAAGGAGCTGTTTTAGATCTTTTGTCTTTTTGTAAATAAACTTTGGTCTGCTACCCAAAACATCAGTTAAATCCTGATTTCCTATGATTATTTTCCAGTTATTGTCTATAATGGTTCATAGGTTCATAGGTTCATAGGTTGGTACTAGGCTATCAGCCCTAGGGCCTATACAAGCCTAGCCATAACAATTCCCTGGCTATTTCTTCCCACATTATTTACTTTCCAGGACCCCTGTCTAGAAGGGCGACTGACGTGATCCCTGGGGTGAATTTCCTTTCTCCCATCCAATCGTCAAGGTTCCTCTTGAAGAGGTCCAAAGAGGCACTCTGCTTGACATGTATGGGCAATCTATTCCAGAGTCTGGGGAGTCTCTGGGTCAGGAACCTATCCCTCCAGCATGTTTTGTTTATTGTGATGACAAGGTTTAGATCCCTGGAGCGTGTAGCTCTGAGGGATTGGGATTTCTTTAAGTGTAGCATGTCCAACAGCTCTGGGTTTGACATGGCCTTGTATGTTAAGCAGAGATCGCCTCTGAGTAGACGATATGCGACAGAGTATAGCTGGAGTTTTTTAAGGCGGTCAGCGTAGGGCATCTGCTTTAGGCCTGTGATTCTTTTAGTGAGGTATTTCTGAGGCCTTTCCAGTTGTTGCAGATGTCTTGAGAGGTACATACCAAATGGGGCGTTGTATTCTATAATGGGTCTAATGAGGGATGAGTACAGTGGGACAATGACCTCCTTTTTCTGGATGAAAAGCCCTTCGTGATGAGGTGTGCCACATAGAAGGATTTCCTGACTGTTGTGGCGATGTGGTTATCGAAGGTGAGACCACTGCCCACCTGTGTCCCTAAGTCTCTTATCACACTTTCTGTGTTTAGTGTACTGCCACCTATATGGTAATTCATGGATACATGTTTTTTCCCAAAGAGGATAACAATACATTTCTTGGCATTGAGCTTGAGCCCATGGCTCTGGCACCAAGCATCTGTTTCTGTAAGGTCCTTTTGTAGAGTATCCACATCATTTGGAGATTCAATAATGGCTCCCAGTTTGCAGTCATCTGCAAACTTTGTTAGCCAGAGTCCCTTAGTGTTGACCTGTACTTCAGAGAAGTAGATGCCAAACAAGAGCGCCCCAGGACTGAACCCTGAGGTGCTCCACTTGTCACTTGTCTGGAGCTGGATTTGGAGTCGGCTACTTTTACAGTGTGGGTTCTATCAGTAAGCCATTTAGCAACCCATTGGGTGACATAGGGATTAATGCCCAACTTAGTAAGTTTATCTATGATTCCAGAGTGGGGGATGGTGTCAAAGGCCTTGGCAAGGTCTAGATAGGCTGTGTGGACCACCTTACCCTTGTCCATGGCTCTGGAGACTGATTCAAAGAAGTTAATCAGGTTCAGGAGACAAGATCGGCCCTTCACAAACCCAAACTGGGTGGGGTCCAGTGTTTGAAGGTTGCCAATGTCTTTGTTTATAAGTTCCATGATAATACGCTCCATGGCCTTGCAGATAAGGCTTGTCAGACTAATGGGACGGTAGTTTCCGGGATCCCAGGTGGATCCCCCCTTGTGGATTGGGATAACTGTAGCTCTGCGCCACTCAGTGGGCACGAAACCTGAGGTGAGGCTATGATTAAACATGACACTTAGGTGAGGTGCCAGTTCATATTGTAGTTCATGTAGTACACAGCCCAGGATGTCATCTGGTCCCATGGATGCTGTATTCTTGGCTTTAGAGAGTGCGTTTTGTACCTGTCTGGCCGTTATTACTGGAATTTGGCAATCTTCCGGTATTGAGATGGGCCATTTAGGGGGTGAGAGGGGGGTGAAGTTGGCACTGAATCGATCTGCTAGGATATTGGCAATGTCCTTTGGATCAGTATATTTAATGCCATTCTGTTTTAGCTCAGCGCAGATCTGAGCATTGCCATTTAGATTCTTGACATAGTTATAGAATGCTTTGTGGTTGCTCTTTATCTGTTACCTGTCAACACTCATGAAAAAGGAAAAGACAACTCGGTGTTTGCATTTTACTTTCCCTATTATCCTGATCCATAATCCTAGGACAAAAACCTGGCTTAATAATGGGCGAAAACCTAGTATGCCTTTGTGAAGCCACACTGTTAGAAACCTTCTTTAAGTTCTCTAAGGGATACCCTCATTGTAAAAAAAGCTGTTCAAGTTTATTGAGTTCTGAACAAAAAACTTCATCTTCACTAGTAAGCCTGCTAACTCTAATAACTTGCCCCTTAAAAACATTTAGCTTCATAAACTCTGGATGAAAACTGCCAAAGTGCAAATAATTGTTGGGAAAAGTCTCTTTCCTATAAATGTTAGTGATAAATTTATTCTCAGAAACATCCATACAGACTTACAACATCCAAAAATGCACTTTGACCCTTCCATTACTTTCAATAAATTTCAACAAAGAGACAGTGTCATCACTCTGGGAAAGGAATTATAAAACCCATTAACATTGCCCGCCCATATAAAAAACAAATCATCAATGTATCTGTTATAAAATCTAACAAATTCAAAGTAAGGCAATATACTTAAGTATTCCTGTTCCCACCAACATATAACTAAGTTAGCAAACACTGGAGCTACATAAGCCCCATCGCCACTCCTCCTGTTTTTTTGGAAAATACCATCATCAAATATAAAAAAAATTGTCACTCAACACTACCTCCAATAACTGACAGATAATAAAAACATCCTGTTTTAATTGTCTACCAACCTTACTTAAATACAGTCTTACAAAGTCCAACCCTTCCTTCTGCTCAACAGATATATAGAGAGAACAGACATCAATAGTACACAAAAAAATTTCATCACCCTAAAACACATACTTTCTGGGTTAGTCTAAAAAGACCCAAGAGTCTTTTAAATAAAACATATTTGCTTGAACCACTAGGTTCAAAATATTGTCCATATACATAGATATCTTAGCAGTCTTCTTAAAAGTGTCCGAAACTATAGGCCTAAATGGAGGGTGAGCAACATCTTATGTATTTTGGTTATTCCAAATAATATTCCAAGCTGTGGCTGTTCTACCATAAGAACCTCAAATAAGTCAACTGTAATATAACCTTGATATAACATATCCAACAAAACCAAATCAATTCCTTGATAACGTCTTCTAACAAAGCCCTTAGATACGTTCTTATATTTAGATCCATCAGACAGCAACATAAGCATAGCCTCCTTATAATCTGAGGTCTCCATAATTACAATCCCCTGCTCCTTGTCAGCTTTTATGTACATAAGATGGGAATAACTCTAACTGTTGCAAGCACTGGCTTGTGCTTCAGTAACATTATAACATTGTCTCATTTTGTTACATCTTCCACCTGTTTTTGATTTCCTTAATAACTCACAAAGCTCAGTTTGACATACTAATGAGAAAACATTCAAAGTATTGACCAAAGGGGGGGGGGGGTTGACATTAATAGAGTTCTTAAAATCCACCCTCCCTATATTAGGGATGTTGTGATAAATATATTTTAAATTTAATTTCCTAACAAATAATTTGAAATCTAAAATAGTATCAGTAGTAGCAGCTCTAAAGGCTGGCAAAAAAGTGAAACCTTTTTTCAAAACATCTAACATCTTCAGAAAAAACTTTGTTACTTAAATTAAACACACACCATTCAGATGTCAGTGACCTTTGTTTTTGCCTTTCCTCTTTGTTGCTGCTACTAACCCATCCTGGTTCAGAGGTGGACTTGTTAAATCTGTAACCTGTGAGGGAAAAAGAGAAGCACCTTCACTACAACTTCTAGATTCACTAGTCATAGTTTTTCTAACCATATAAACAGCTTCTTGAGAATCACAAAAAGCAAATCTGAACAATAGCACATTATGAACATTTTTATGCACAGAAACAGTACAAGGATCAATTGACTATAACCTCAGCTGTTTTTTTTTTTTTTTTTTTTTAGAATATTCTCCAGTAATTTTTACACATCTTATCTTTTCCTTCTAAAACAGCAAATAAATACATTCCTTCCATCTCTGATATATAAACCCCAATTCCTAAAGTAAAATCAAGATTTTTCCCTTTCTAATGGCAGTTACTTCTCACAATCTCACATCCGGTAAACTTCCTTTCCTCAGCCTAGGGAAGTTCATTTTCAAGATTCAAACAGCCTGTTTGATGGCACTGGCTCAGCACTGATCAGAGTTCACAAGGACACTAATGAAAACTTTGTTTGAAATTTGCCTGTTCAAGAGAATCTATAATTTATTTGCGTTCATATTCTAAGATCCTTATTGCATGCTTATTGTTTATTTTTTACTTACTATATTTAAAATGTCCTGCCCAACTGGACACAATAAAACTGGTACAAGAGCTAGTATCTATACCCTTGATGTATGTGGAAATAGAAGGCAAATGTAACATATGTGAGAATTATACTGTAACATGTCATAACATGTCTGCATAGTGAACTAGTATACATAAAGTGAAACAAATCAATCCAAAAATACATACTACAAGAAAATTAGAACTACATATAAATATAATTGCATTAATTTTCAGGACTTGTTAATTAAATAACAAATTTATAAGTATGTGAAAATATTAATAAACTGAAGGGATTTCAACCCACCCTTCCCCACAAAAAGCAAGTTCCATGACATGACAGTATAAGTGAACTGCAATTTTCTGTTTCTGTGAGATACAATACTACAGTGGGCAAACATGATAGCTGACTGAATAACTTTGTATGTTCAGAATAATTGTCTGTAAAAATGAAACCCCACTGCCAAATCCTCTTATTGCTGATGTTGCTTTTAACCCACTGGCTAACTTCGGTTGGACTCTTTGGTCTCTCTCAGAAATAGCTGTAACAACTACAGTCTTTCACCTGCAGGTGATACTTTCACACCTCCTGTAATTAAGAGCCTTACCACCTGGAACAAAGAATACTCTGTAACATTGTTATTTTCCCCAAAATCAGTTCAGTCTAAAGACAAAAGGTTGCAGACCAGATCTGCTATGCGCTTATCTCTACTACCCCTAACATTTTCACATATGTCCTAATTATACCATCAGTACATTAGAAGAGAGGTTGGGAACACATATGAAAGTTTTTTCAGGTGTGTTGCGAATTGCTGGGAAATCCTGAAATTAAATAACCTCAAATTGCAGGCTCCAAAAACTATCCTAACATGATTGTAGAAATACATATTTTTCAGCATCACCCATTTTTATGTGTGCAGTTTTAGTCCCACAAATGCCAAAAATATTCAGGACTGGGTGGGAAAGCTATGTAAGATACTTCAAATTACTTGCACAGCAAATGGGACATAACTTCTGCTCACTAAGAACCTTGAATATTGTATTCAAGAAGGGCTAAGAGGGAAATTTCATGAACCACAATAAGTGAAAACTAAGGGATGAATTTGTAGTTAAATGAAATATCTTGAGGTACATGTATATTGTATAATAGTGCAAATAGTTGGTTTCTTCCAAGCACCTGGTACTACTACTCTGCAATTTCTAGCAAAGAACCTGAAAGGATTTAAACCCAGTTTCTCCAAATAATTGAAACCCTCAGTGAATGTCATGCCATGACCATACATTAAATATCTTGTTAACTTTAAGTGGTACTTTTGTGTATAAATCTTCATTAGGAATATCAAAGGAGATCTGTTCTTCTGTATACAGCAAAGCTCATTCACTGACTATGAACATGACACCTGAATACCACCTAACCACAGTTGGTTAATATGCGTATCACCCCTTCTTCTTTTGTTATGAAACAGGGCCTTCTAGGGCATCTGGCAAGCTTGCCTTTCCAAAAAAAAATCCAGGTCAAAATTTTAACTGCCTTTAAATATCTTGTTATGTCAGGCAATCCCATATCACCCATCTAAATGGTAGCAAAGTTTAAATCTGCATTCACATGTGATCTGGACGGCCATCAAGCTAAAGCTCAAGCAAAATCCAAAATATCCATATACCGCTTATACTGGATGTCTCTAATTGGATTTGACCTATTTGTGACCAGCACATAAAGTAGTCCTGGGACTATGTTCATTTTTATCAACAAAAGCCTCTGTTACAAGTGAATCTGTTTTCCAGCAGGCAAGACTAAACAGATCAATTTCCATTCATATGTTGAAATTAGATATGTATCTCTGTGAGACAACCCTAGATACCAAAAGACATCAGTGCGCCACTGAACTGAGACTGAAATGATGAAGGAGGGGAGTTAACTGATAGTAACTTCAGATCTAAGACATCTTAATATTAACCAAATAGATCAGCAAGTTACCCACAAAGAGGCTTACTTTTTCCCTTTTTAGTTTTTGATGTTTACTTTTTCCAGATTCTAAAAATAAATATAAATCACTTGCAACAATTTTCCCTTTATGTATGTTATTCTCTTAACATTATTAAAACACATTTGCTAACTCCCTTCTTATATCATATGATGTATATGCAACTATAAACTACTATTTATACTATAAATAAAATTTAGTCTTAGAATTTCTATTTTATACCCCATAGAGCTGCTGAAAGGTTACCCCAAAACTTATATTTAATCTTATATTTAACAGACCACCACTGCACCCAGCCATTCCATATCTAAATTTCTTTGATATATTTTTTCATTGTTTTATCTGTAATTTTGCAAAACACCCACAAAAGTCAATGACCTGACCCAATATTTCTATAAAACATGAAATACTGTGATCATATAAAACCCTCAAGCACTCAGAGGGACCCTATCAAGGCTTTCTGGCTTGATTTGCCAACTTTGGATGCACTGATTCTGGAGTATTCAGCTACGACTAACTATAAATCTGCAATAGGCTAGTATCATTATCCAGTGATGCTCATTGGTGTCTTATCTTTAAGGAATGAGCTGCTATTGCTTTTTGAAAGCAGGAAGTCCACATAAATTCTCTCTGGTCAAAGATGTGATTCTAACTGGTGCACCTGTGCAAAGTACTGTGTGACTGGCCTGTCATGTTCCACAAAGAAACTGAAGGGTTTTTTTCAGTAGCGTGTAGAGACTTTTTGAAAGCAAACTTCCAGTTTATTAAAAAGCAGTCACTGTGTAAGCCATTAGACAATAAATAGCAGGACACTACAATGCATATGCATCATCTGAACAGTCCTGTTTTCATTTGCAATAGATGCTATTTCATTCAGACATTTCATTATTTTAGGACATGACTCTCCTACAGTCCATCAGTTTGCCATTTCTGGGAGTCCATGTAAAAATAAATTTGCAGTAGCAAGCAGAACAACAAGTAAATAATATCAAGACTGCAATAAAAATACAGGTTTATGGTGATAAGTATAAAAGCAGAGACACAACAAGCTATCAGAACATTTCTTAAATGATGTAAAACATTAATTTGGAAAAATTCAGTCATAAAACTAATGGAAGGTCATTCTGTACAGTATATACACCAGAAGTCAAGGCAGATAATCCAATATATCCATTTCATTGTATCCAGTTTCAGCCTTTTAATTAGATGTTACACTTTACTTCCACTAACAATAGCACTGCTTCTGCCTATACTAGCTATGAAAATGTATGTGTAGAAACATATATAATCAGAAATTACAAGTTGCACTTAAAAGTTTTAATAATCAGTCACAAAGATGGACTTACAAGTTATAGAAATCAGTGAAAAAATATGAAAATATAAGGAGAATAGCCAGCCTTATCATTACTTTCATTTAGACACTAAAGAAAATTCACTGGAAAGAAAAATAGCACAGATGGGTGTACCACAGTGAAAACTAAATTTACTGCCATCAGTATCACAGGAAATGCAGATGAAAGGATAAGTGATGCTTCACATGATCTAAAAAAAGTTGAACTGGTAGGAGAGGGAGTAAGTAAATGTGCTATGAATTCAAAACTTAAGAACATCACACATTTTGAGATATGCAAGTTTAAGGATTAAGTAAAAAAAAAAACACTACTAAAACAACAAGGAATATAAATTTACTGAGACTAAGACTATAGCTATCACTAAAATAACATAATGATGTACTACAATAAAGTTAAGAAAAGCCCTAACTTGACCTGACACTAAACGATCTAGCATAGTATGGCATCAGAAGCTCAAGCTAAATGAACAAAGCAGAAACAGAAGAGTGATGTGTATGCACATAGAGATGCCAACATAACAGTGATCAGGGCTCTGACCATAACATATGTGACAAAAGGAGATACTGCCAGCACAGCTAGCTGGAATTTTGTAAATAATTATATGTCATTGGTGAATATCGAAATGATTTATACAAGATGCTTGTGTTACAAACATATTAGAACTGTATGTCATGTGTATATTAAACTGATTGTACAGATCTGTGTGTTGAAAATGTATTTGAAAAGTGCTATATTTAAAATGTAACCACAGTGTGCTCTACTGGAAGAGAACAGAAATGTACATGCACTATTGTAACTGTTTAAATGTATATATTTTAACAGTGGAAACTGGAATAAAGGAGGTTAACCTCAGTCCAGCTAACTTTAGAAAAATATCTGAAATTAAACCACTTTATAGGCTACACAATAAAGAGGCTATCTCTCATGTAGTCAATGCAGCTAGAGACAAAAAGTCTGTGCTAGGAAGATTTCTGTATTATCCTTGGAATGAAATAATTGCTACTTTTGAAGCACAAAGGAATGCAATTACTTTATGACTTCCAGCATCTGCCAAAGATTTGAGCAAAAACCCTTGTCTGTATATTTGTATAGGTAGATGCTAAATGCTGCCATGTTCTAGGAATGGGGGTTTTGACCTGGAAACTAGAAGTCAGATGACAAGAAATTATTTCATTCTGCAAGCTATCCCAGTCTCTTAGGGAAACAGGGCATTCTGCATTCTGTCTTGGGCCTGACAAGAACCATTCATCACATCTGCCTTGCTCTAATAGTAAGTTACTAGGGAATAGTATAATTCTCTTAATTAAAGTCAGGAATATAGTAAGGCTTAGTTTAGATGTTTTTCTTTATTTGTGTGAGCCTGTACTTCAATGTTATTTAAATATTAACTGTGGTTTTGCACTCTGATGGCACTGTAAATATATATTTAACATTGTCATGTTCTTTTATTATTTATTATTAAATATGTTTAAACATTTCTTTGTGGCTGATCTGTGTACAAATATTTAAGTTTTGAGAATACTTGGATATTTATTTGGTGACACTAGGTGAGCCACTCTTAATAGCCTTGCTCTTGGTCAAACTGCCATTTCTATTAATATTAACATTAATATTAATAGTAATATTAATATTAATATTACTATTAATATTAATATTGATATGTCACAGTAAGATTGGACACCCTTTGTTAAGGGCCTTAAAGTAGCTGATAAGGAGTGACTGGTGGCAATGGTAACTACCTTATAGTCTAGGCTTAAGGAGGCAAATGCCAACTTTTCCCAGGTGTGTGTGTGTGTGTGTGTGTGTGTGTGTGTGTGTGTGTGTGTGTGTGTGTGTAAATCAAACCGGGCAGGGACACGAAGCACTGGCTGGACAGAGAGGGTGCTGGAGGCTTTGGCTTGGTCAATCAGCTGAGATCTCAACTCTATAGCTGTGCCAGTGGGGAGTCTTACTGGGGATCTGGAGAAAGAGGGAGAAATCACCCCCAGACTGACTGTAGTCTTTATGTGCTATTAAGGGAAATTGCACTTGATACAGAGTGCTGCATCTGGAAATACTGTGTATGTACTGTCATCCTCTCAGTGACCATCCCCCACTGTTGCCAGTGGTGAGGATTCAGGCACCTTGATTACTGGTCCAGTGGGGGGTCATCACAACATATATATATATATATATATATATATATATATATATATATATATATATGCGTGTGTGTGTGTGTGTGTGTGTGTGTGTGTCTATGTCAGATGATCAAGTCTTCAGAAATCTACCTTTTTTACATTTTTGCATGGCAGGCCCCCCTGCACCCCCCACCCCCTGAAAATTATATATACCAATTCAAAGATCACAGTTACAGTGAGGAAAAGGGTAAACTTCCCAATCTGCACTGTACCTTGATCTCCATTCAAAAGATTAATGTTTTCAAAAACAAATCATTTGGTCTCGACCGTATGAATTTCAAGTTTCTGAAAACTCGATCAACTGATAGGTACCTATATATATATATATATATATATATATATATATATATATATATATATATTTATATATACTTCAGTAGATCGAACTTTTACAAATTCAAACTATAAATGTCCGAGACCATATGTTCGAACTTGTAAAAGTTGGAACACTGAAGTAAAAATTAAAAAAACAACAAAAAACAAAAATAAACGTCTGTAGCAGGGGATGCTATGTCCCTCACACCCCCCTTACTTAAATATACCAAATCTGAGATTGCACTACATTGTGGAAAAGGGAAATCTTCCTGTTCCAGACTGTACAGAGATCTCCATTCAGTCCGATGGAACTTTTACAAGTTCGAACATATGGTCTCGGCCAGATGAGGTTCGAACGTGTAAAAGTTCGATCTACCGAAGGGGACCCATATATATATATATATATATATATATATATACATATATATATATATATATATATAACATCGACCACTCAAAACATCGACACAGGGAAACCCGGGTCCAAAACATTGGCACGTTACTTCACCGACAGTCTAATCGGTTGAACTGCAAATGTTCGACACTCAATTTAAACATGGGCGCATGGAGGAGCTGAAGTGTGAGAGGGGAAATAGTGTGCCTGGGAAGTGTTTCATTTGCATACACTGCTATGAATTAATTTGTTTTATGCTGATGTTGCCGAGTTACTTGGACTGTTCAATACAGATTGGCATTTTGCATGTGTTGGTGTTCCACTGTCGATGATTTGGGTGTCGAACATTTGTACGTCGATATTTTGATGTTTTGGAGAAGTGACATGCTGATGTTTTGGACCCGGGTTTCCCTGTGTTGATGTTTCGAGCGGTCGATGTTCTAACGGTAACTATATATATATATATATATATATATATACACACATATATATATATATATATATATATATATATATATATATACACACACACACACACACACACACACACACACACACACACACACACACACACACACACACACAGGTGTCTATATATCTTTATGTAGATTATGTGTTCGAGATATGGATGCCAAGAAATATCTGATCATAATTCTTTGTAGTGCTCCATGTGCTACTAGGCAGTGAAAAGTAAGATTAAAAAACAAAACAAAAATGCAATGTGTTGTGATAGCTTTGAGAACCAGTAAAGCAGTTGGAGAGTGGTCGGCATCCTTATATATTCTCTGTATATGGGAAACCGGTTTAATTCAAAATGCTGTGTGTGTTTTAGCATACAGCAAGCAGAAACAGGAGTTGAAACAAAGATGTTTCATGTCCAGCTATTGTTGTTTACTGGTCAGCACTGTCTGCTTTACAGCAGACTCAATGTTAACAGCTTATAGGGGGTGCATAACAATTGTTGAACACACAATCTAAGCATTGTTACAGTTGGCTTTTGAACTAGAGTAGCACTGAACCAGAATGCAGTTTAGCTGTTTTGTCACAATGCTGCATGCACTACAAACTATTTATAACATATACCATCCTAAACACAAACAATAGAAAAATCCACACAACAATCCAATATGCAGAAAATGTGTGAATAATTTGCTGGCAATAGTAACTGTTTAGCAAAGAAAAACAAGTCTTTCTTCTAGAAAATGTAGTCATTATGCCAAACCATGCTGTACAAATCCACAAAAGCAAGTGATTTTCAAATAATAAACCACAAAGTAGCCATTCTTCTCAAGAAGTCATGGAATAAATTAAGCTGAAATCGACTAACCACTATAAAAACAGAAGCCTGTTGCAGAAAGGCAGATCTTCTGCATTTATTTCTATTATGCATACTTTGTCTCACATTTCACCTTTAGACCAGTTTTAGAAGTACCATATAAACTGCAAGCTGACATAATGAGGATGATTGGCAATTGCATTCACTATAAGAAAAGAATGCTCTGGAAATATAGTGTCTCTGCTAGGTCAAATTATCTGACGTTGTAATCTTTTCATTCCTTGCCCTTAGCAGCTCTTACATAAAGCAGCCACTCCTTCAATTCCTTACTAATATAAGGTTATCCAGCTGGCAAATTAGTGAAACCAACAACCAGTTCTCCGTAAAAAAGACCATGATCTTCTTATTGCTGGTTACAGATTTTGAATTAACAGTATCCAAACTAAGCAACAACTGCTGAACTGGTATAATAATAACAAATATAAAAAAGTGCCAGAGTTTGAATTATACAGAAATTTATTCAAGCTGTGCACTTTCATTTTACCAACATTAAACATGCTTACATTAACAGATGCTAATTATGAACTCTTGAAACCATCAAAACCTACAAATATCAAGGAATCTGGATAGATCCAACATTCAACTTCCAGCACCACATCCAAATCAGAAAAGCTAAATTTAATAAATTTCTTTTTTTTTCTTTTGTGCACAAAAAACTCACACTTCTACCTCCATGGATGCCAGCTCTTTGGCCTGTATGTAGGTCACCAAGCCTTCCAGGTCCATGCCTGAGATGATGTTGTGGCAGACATTAATGTGGTCGGTAGTCATGACCACAGTTATAAAATGATGTGCCATAGGGCCGTTGACATTATATGTGCTGTCCAACAAACAGCACAACTCCTGGCATGAGGTGGTAGGGCAATGGCTTAGGGGTTCATCTAGTTTTCCACCTCTCATTGAGATGAATGTGTTCCTGGCCTCTATCAGAGGTAGTGGTATTTTCTCAGAGTCCCATAGTGCCATGCTGGATGTTGGAGCAAAGCTGGACAGACAACCAGAAATGATCCACTCACAATGTCCCCAAATAAATACTACTTGTGATCATGCTTATATTTTTAAACTTCATTTGCATGAACCTGTGTTCTGAGAGACTGCCTTACAGACAATCTGCAAATATACAGAGCTGAGTATATTTTTTTGTTTATAGAGTTTAATTGTTGCTTAGATCTCTGTTGAAACTGTTGTCTCACTGTTCTGAGAGACTGATTGGCAAATATACAGAGCTGAGTATATATTTTTTGGTTTTAAAGTTTGTACTGTTAGTTGTTGCTTAGATCTCTGTTGAAACTGTTTTCCCCACCCCACCCCATTTTCTGCCATGTCTTCAGTTGGTATAGTAACAGCTGCATTCAAATTGCTGGAACCTGTGTTCTGAGATACTGCCTTACAGACTATCTGCAAATATACAGAGCTGAGTATATTTGTTTTGGTTATAGAGTTTAATTGTTGCTTAGATCTCTGTTGAAACTGTTGTCTCACTGTTCTGAGAGACTGATCAGCAAATATACCTAGCTGAGTGTATTTTTTTTGGTTTTAAAGTTTGTACTGTTAGTTGTTGCTTAGATCTCTGTTGAAACTATTTTCCCCATCCCACCCCCATTTTCTGCCGTGTATTCAGTTGGTATAGTAACAGCTGCATTCAAATTGCTGGAACCTGTGTTCTGAGAGACTGCCTTACAGACTATCTGTAAATAGACAGAGCTGAGTATATATTTTTTGGTTATAGAGTTTGTTAATTGTTTCTTAGATCTCTGTTGAAACTGTTGTCTCACTGTTCTGAGAGACTTATCAACAAATATATGGAGCTGAGTATATTTTTTGGTTTTAAAGTTTGTATTGTTAGTTGTTGCTTAGATCTCTGTTGAAACTGTTTTCCCTACCCCCCATTTCCTGCCCTGTCTTCAGTTGGTATAGTAACAGCTGCATTCAAATTGCTGGAACCTGTGCTCTGAGAGACTGCCTTACAGACTATCTGCAAATATACAGAGTTGAGTATATTTTTTTGGTTATAGAGTGTGTTAATTGTTGCTTAGATCTCTGTTGAAACTGTTTTCTCAGTGTTCTCAGAGACTGATCAGCAAATATACAGAGCTGAGTACTTTTTTTTTGGTTTTAAAGTTTGTACTGTTAGTTGTTGCTTAAATCTCTGTTGAAACTGTTTTCCCCACCCCATCCCCACATTTTCTGCTGTGTCTTCAGTTGGTATAGTAGCAGCTGCATTCAAATTGCTGGAACCTGTGTTCTGAGAGACTGCCTTACAGACTTTCTGCAAATATACAGAGCTGAGTATATTTTTTTGGTTATAGAGTTTGTTAATTGTTGCTTAGATCTCTGTTGAAACTGTTGTCTCAGTGTTCTGAGAGACTGATCGGCAAATATACAGAGGTGAGTATATATTTTTTGGTTTTAAAGTTTGTACTGTTAGTTGTTGCTTAGATCTCTGTTGAAACTGTTTTCCCCACCCTACCCCACCCCCATTTACTGCCGTGTCTTCAGTTGGTATAGTAACAGCTGCATTCAAATTGCTGGAACCTGTGTTCTGAGAGACTGCCTTACAGACTATCTGCAAATATCCAGAGCTGAGTATGTTTTTTTTGGTTATAGAGTTTGTTAATTGTTGCTTATATCTCTGTTGAAACTGTTGTCTCACTCTTCTGAGAGACTGATCGGCAAATATACAGAGCTGAGTATATTTTTTGGTTTTAAAGTTTGTACTGTTAGTTGTTGCTTAAATCTCTGCTGAAACTGTTTTCCCCACCCCCCATTTTCTGCTGTGTCTTCAGCTGGTATAGTAACAGCTGCATTCAAATTGCTGGAACCTGTGTTCTGAGAGAGTTATAGATTTTGTTAATTGTTGCTTAGATCTCTGTTTAAACTGTTTTCCCCACCCACCCACCCCCATTTTCTGCCATGTCTTCAGTTAGTACAGTAACAGCTGCATTCAAATTGCATTCAAATTGCTGGAAGCTATGTTCTGAGATACTGCCTTACAGACTATCTGCAAATATACAGAGCTGAGTATATATTTTTTTGTTTACAAGGGTCAGCTCCCAGTGCTCTCTCTTGTCTATCTGATGAATCTGGGCATCATGAGGCAATGTAGAAACAGTTTCAACCTCTGTATATTTGCCGATCAGTCTCTCAGAACACTGAGACAACAGTTTCAACAACCCTCTCCTCCAACCACCTAACACTACAACCTGTAAGAGATGCACTTATCTAGCCAAACTGGAGGTAAAGCTGTCTACAACCAAGAATGAACTTGACAGTCATGAGGAGAAGGTAAACATTTGCACCACACCGCACTCATCACATAGTCTCACTAAATCGACAATGCCAAAATCCACACATAGTACACAAAAACATTTTGCGGATGCTCTCAATAATAATCTGTCTAAGCAACAGAGACCTCCAAAGCAGAAATACAAGCAGCCTCCACCTCCAACACAACCCAAATGACACATAGCCCACAGACTCAGTGTGCCACTCAACCACAGCCAATAAGGCAAAACAACATACCCAAAACAGGTGACTCTATAGTCAGGCACACTGATGTCCCACTCACCAGGCTAAACAAGGAGAAGGTTACTGTCAGCTGCCTGTGGGGTGCCAGGATTCGCCACATAACCCATGCACTCAGGTCACTCCACGACAAGTACAAATATGACTCTGTCATTGTCCATGTTGGTGTGAATGACCTGAGACATACCTCCCTGGACTACATAAAAAGAGACATGGAAGAGCTCTCTGATCTTGTAGCCCAGGCAGGTATGACCCTAGCCCTGAGTAGCATTCTGCTATCACCCAGAATTATACCGCAGTACAAGGACAAAGTGATTGACTTCATCAATTGGCTAAGCTTCTGGTGTCATTCTAAGGGGATCCAGTATCTGTCTGCTTGGGATGACATGGTCAACAGACCACGATGCTTTGCCACAGATGGCCTGCTCCTGTCGCCCCTGGGATTCCGGATACTGACTAAGGCTCTTGCTGCCCATATAGTGCCTTTTTTAGACAGGGTTCAAATAACAAATTCACCACCATAACATGAACAGGCAAGTAAAAACTGAGGGTAATGCTACTCAATGCTAGAAGTCTAAATCTCAACATGCACTCACTCGAGGCACTCCTTAAAATGGAGAACATTGATATCTGTGCAGTGACTGAGACCTGGTTCAAGGCTCCAAAGAGCACCCCTGCACTGCCAGACTATAACTTATACCACACTTTTCGGCCATGTAACCTGGACCAAAACACCAAAGGCAGAGGTGTGTCCATATTCATTAAGGATATCCACACCTCTAGGCTAGTTCCTCAGCATAATGCATCCGAGGTTATGCAAGTGCAACTAACTCTGGGCAAAACTGCAATCCAAATTGTAGCTTGCTACAGATCCCCCACCACACCCCAGGATTCCCACTCCTCTTTTCTTGATGAACTGGAAAATATTAGGGTTCAACCAAACACCCTAATAATGGGCGACTTCAACTACCCCACCATTAACTGGGAAAACTACTCCTGTACCAACTCCTTAGCTCAGCGCTTTCTGGAATTCATAAACTACAATGCCCTAGATCAACTTATCCACACCCCCACCAGGGGCAACAATATCCTAGACCTAGTCATTACCAACATGAGTGACCGGTGTTCCACACCTGAAGTCAACTCCTCATTGGTCCGATCTGACCATAAGCTTATCACCCTTGATATCCACATCCCGCCCCACCCCTATTAAGGAAACCACAGTAAAAAATTTCTCCAAAGCCAACTTCATGCTTCTTAAGACAGAAGTGGTGAACTTCATGACACCCATGCAGATGGACAATACAGTTACAACTGCTGAATCCTACACAAATGCACTCTATAAGCACTTACACAAGTGCATGGATTGTGCTATCAGCTATCACAAACAGAACCAAGACGCTATCTTCCAAAAAAGGAAGCCAATCTGGTGGTCCCCTGCCATAAACAAACTGTACAACAAAAGGAAGAAACTGTTGCAAAAGAGAGTAAAATCCCATGAGTGGAGGAGCTCCCTGGTCAGCCTCAGTAAGAAGCTGAGATCCCTTATAAGATCCTCCAAAGCTAGCTACAAAAACAAAATTGCCACTAAATCCAAGGACAACCACAAAGCATTCTATAGCTATGTCAAGAATCTAGATGGCAACACCCAGATCTGCTCTGAGTTAAAGCACAAAGGCAGGAAAATTACAGAACCAACTGATATTGCCAACATCCTGGCAGATAGGTTCAGTGCTAACTTTACCCACCACACCCCCTAAAGCACCCATATCTATACAGGAAGAATGCAGAGTCCCTGTGATCACAACTACGCAGGTAAAAACTGCACTCTCTAAAGCCAAAAACATAGCATCCATGGGACCGGACAACATCCCAGGCTGCATTTTACATGAACTTCAGAACGAACTGACTCCCCACTTAAGCACCTTATTCAATAATAGCCTCACATCAGGCTTTGTGCCCACTGAATGGCGCACAGCAACAGTTATCCCACTCCACAAAGGGGGAGCCACCACTGATCCCAGGAACTATCGACCTATTAGCCTGATGAGCCTGGTCTGCAAGGCCATGGAATGTATCATCATGGAACTCATAAACAAAGACATTGGTAACCTCCAAACTCTGGATCCCACCCAGTGCAGGTTTGTGAATGGCAGATCATGCCTCCTGAACTTGATCGACTTCTTGAGCCAGTCACCAAAGCCGTGGATGAGGTGGTTCACACAGCCTATCTTGACCTCGCCAAGGCTTTCGACGCTATCCCCCATTTTGGAATTATAGCTAAACTCACTAAACTAGGTATAAATCCCTACGTAACAAGACGGGATGCCAACTGGCTCACTGACAGAACCCACACTGTAAAAGTTGCAGACTCCAAATCTGACCTCAAAGCAGTGACAAGTGGAGTACCACAGGGTTCCATCCTGGGACCTCTCCTGTTTGGTATCTACTTCTCTTTAGTACAGGCTAACACAGAAGGCCTCTGGCTAATGAAGTTCGCAGATGACTGCAAACTAGGAGCTAAAGTCAAGTCCCTAAATGATGTGGACATCCTACAGAAGGGCCTCACTGAGACAGATACCTGGTGTCAGAGCCATGGCCTCAAGCTCAATGCCAAAAATTGCAGTGTCATCCCCTTTGGTTAAAAACTCAGTACTCATGAACTACCACATAGGCAGCAATCTACTTAACACCGAATGCGTGACAAGAGACCTTGGGACCCAGGTGGACAGTAGTCTCTCCTTTGATAGTCACATCACCACAGTAGTCAGGAAGTCCTTCTACATGGCACACCTCATCATAAAAGGATTCTCATCCAGGAAAAAAGAGGTAATTTTTTCCCCTCTACTCAACACTCATTAGACCCATTATAGAGTACAACGCCCCTTTTGGAATGTACCTCACAAGACATCTGCAGCAGCTGGAAAGGCCACAGAAGTACCTCACAAAGAGGATTACTGGCCTCAAACTAATGCCCTACACTGACTGCCTCAAAAAACTCCAGCTTTACTCCATAGCATATTGCCTACTCCGAGGTGATCTCTGCCTAACATATAAAGCTATGTCAAACCCAGAGCTGTTGGACATGCTACACCTATGGAAATCCTAACCCCTCTGAGCTACATGCTCTAGGGACCTACACCTTGTCACCACAATAAACAGGACATGCTGGAGGGATAGATTCCTGTCCCAGAGACTTCCTATACTCTGGAACAAGCCCATCTATGTCAAGCAAAGTTCTTCATTAGCACTCTTCAAGAAAACTTTTGATGAGTGGATGGGAAATAGGAAATACTCCCCGGGGATCACTTCTGTGTCTCTGCTCGACAGTGGAACAGGAAAATAACTTTCTTTGGTGGCGTAAGCCATGGAACCTTGCTGGCTAGGCATACGTAGGCCCTTGGGCCGATAGTCTAGTACCTACCTATGAACCTATGTATACTTCTTATGCTGGGTCATAATTGCACTGGATATTTTGTGATTTGATGACTTCACAAGTGATTTTTCACTGGACACAATCACTGTGGAACTGCCCCACCTGCTGTTGTAGGATCTCTAGTCTCTCATAATAATTTCAGGGATGAGTTACTACAGCCATATTCTGTAATGTTTCTTGCCAGTGATTGGCCATGGTTCTAACTATGGTCTGTTTGATATTAGGATTTCTTATGGGTATCATGACTCAGGGTTCCAGGGCATATCTTGCATCACCAACAAGATGCACTCTGGGAAGTCTCCTGTGATGAGCTACTGATAAAGGTCATAGATGTGCCATATGTAGAAGTTAAGATAACTGTCTGGGTAGTCTGCACACCCATTGTCGATGAAACCTTGAGTATTACAGACCACATTGTAGATGATGGTTTGGCACCCTTTTTGATTCAAAAAATCCAATAGGTATCCAGGAACAAGAAGGCAACTCCGAGAGTTTTAGTACACTCAATTTAATAAACCACGAAATAAAAACAGCCACAAGTACAACGTTGACAGCACATTAACGCTCTTTCCAATAATTGCGTTTTCGTCCCTCAATAGTCAGGACTTCATCAGACAATCATTAAAATATTTAATTAATGCTTAAATACAAGCTCAGTTCAAATTCAGCCAATAAATTTAAAGTGCATTAGTGATTTCCAATCATGTTACTGCCCCCTCATGAATAATTACAAGCTTTAATTTAAAATAACTTTATTCCATCTCCATTCATTGTTTTACTTAATTTATACTTTGTTTGGTGATGAGTATATTTATTATGTTTTAAAATCTTTTAAAAAAGTTTATTATTTTAAAAAAATGTTGAATAAATATTAAATATGTGAATAGTAAGAATAATAATTCAGTGTGGTTGGAACTTTTATATAATTAAAAATAAAAAGCATAAAGATTCCTTTTTGAAATACTGCCACCTGCTGGTCATTTAAAATATGTCAATTCATTCATATCTCTGCAGCTTTTAATTTTAACAATGGAGGGGGCAGTAACATGATTGGAAATCACTAATGCACTTTAAATTTATTGGCTGAATTTGAACTGAGCTTGTATTTAAGCATTAATTAAATATTTTAATGATTGTCTGATGAAGTCCTGACTAGTGAGGGACGAAAACGCAATTATTGGAAAGAGCGTTAATGTGCTGTCAACGTCGTACTTGTGGCTGTTTTTATTTCGTGGTTTATTAAATTGAGTGTACTAAAACTCTCGGAGTTGCCTTCTTGTTCCTGGATACCTATTGGATTTTTTGAGTTACCAGTTCTAGTTCTTGTTGGATTTACCCTTTTTGATTCATTTAACTCCTTCCCAGGTCAAAAAAGGGGGCCTTGCTTTCAAAGCAGGTACAGTCATCCCCAGTTCCTCAGGGAAAGGTGTTACATTTTGTGTGTGTGTGTGTGTGTGTGTGTGTGTGTGTGTGTGTGTGTGTGTGTGTGTGTGTGTGTGTGTGTGTGTATAAATATGAGCTACTTGATTAAAGTGAGTAGACCTATATATATATATATATATATATATATATATATATATATATATATATATGTACAGTCCCAAAACGCTGGTACGCGTTGCAGCCCTTAATGTGCTCAGAGCCAATAACACAGTTCCCAAAACATACTCCAGCACTGTAATGCAATAAAATGTAGCAAAATGCAAATAAATCTCGGAAGTCACAAAATACTTATTCCTCCATGTTTATTCAACAATGCAGTCCAAGCCACAGACTGTTTTTGCCCACTGGCATCAGTATAGTAACCCACAATGCATTCCTTCAGGTAAATAGTGCTACCCTTAGGAAGTCACAGTGCATGTTTATAACTTTTATATCACAAGCATTAGTGCTCAGCCTTATAACAGTTAGACATTAAGATTTGTTACATTACATATCAATTTTTAACAAACTAGAAAAACCAAGAATGTTCACCAATGGTCATTTAAGCCCAGTTTATGAAGGGCCCTCAAATTAATGATCCATCGACGCTCCTTACTGGTTAATATCTTGTGTTTTATGTTATCGTTATTGACTCTTGAGTCAACTTTATCTATACCAAGAAACACAAAATGGGCCCCCTTATGTGTAAGTTTGTGCTTAAATAATGCACTTCTAGCCCTTTGGCAATTTATATCACTTAAATGCAATGCTATCCTCTGTTTTAAGGTACACGAAGTTTGTCCTATATAAAATGCACCGCATTGACACACTGCCAAATATATGACCCAAGTGCTGGTGCATGTTCTTATTTCATAAACTTTTCCGGTGTTAACCGAAGTGAATGACTGCATTTTTGTTATAAGTTTACAATATTTACAACATCCACAAAAAGTAATACCCCCTCTAGATTGATAAGTGTGTCGTGGTATAGATTGACCTTTCTTAAAAGAAGCAAAATATTGACCCAGAGATTTGCCTTTCCTATTCCCAAATTAACAAACATTACCCAACAAGTTGGAAAAAAAAGGATTTGTGTTCAACACATGCCAGTATTTGTTAATAATATTCCTGACCTTGTATGTATTGCTGCCATAGGTAGTGATAAATCTTGGGGTATTTGAATGGGACTCTCTCTTGTCCTCAACCTCCTTTAATAGATTGATTCTCGTTTCCTTTTTAGCTTGTTCATATGCTTGACTTATGATATTTCTTGCATAGCCCCTACTAATAAATCTAATAAATCTAGATTTTAAATCCAAAGCTTGTAATTCAAAATCTCTTTCCTCCGAACAAATTTTTTTAACTCTATGGAACTGTGCTGATGGGATGTTGTGGATGGTGTGGGGTGGGTGACAACTTCCTGCATGTAAAATTGAGTTCTTGGAAAAAGGCTTTCTGCATAAATTGGTAATTATAGTACCATCAATAGCCTTTGTAACTGTTACATCCAAAAACTCAATAGTAAAAGGCTCCAGTCTGCCTATAAACTGTAAGCCATATGCGTTCTGGTTAAGATACGCTTGAAATTGTTGCCATTCTGTCTTAGAACCTCTCCACACCACCCAACAATCATCTAGATATCTACACCACATTAATAACTGGGTATGGAACTCATGTTCACCATAAATATATTGGTTTTCTAAGAAACCCATGAAGAGATCAGCATAAATGGGGGCAAAAGTTGCCCCCATTGCTGTCTCTTTCATCTGCAAATACCATTGCCCTTCAAATGTGAATGCATTATGTTCCAGAACCAGCTTCAATAGAGAACAGAAATTCCATCTCCTTTTCAGCATAGATTCCTGACTGCTCCATCCAAAATTGTACTGCTGCAATACCCCCCTCATGGGGTATGCTAGTGTACAAAGACTGCACGTCTAATGTACCTAAAAAATCTGTATTTGAAACCTATAAATCATCCGTAAGTACTAGAAACTATTTAGTATATTTTATCCTAGCTCTAACTAAAGACAAAAGACATTTTAATTTAAACTCCAAATATTCAGACAGGGGTTCAGTCAATGAACCCCTGCCTGCCACTATGGGTCGTCCAGGTGGACTTTTTAAAGATTTATGAATTTTTGGGACCAAGTAAAAATATTGAGAAACCGGAAAATCAACAGTCAGTTGTGACAAAAGTTGAGCTGAAATAACATAAGCCTCCTTAGCCTGCTGTAAAAAAAATCTATCTTATGTTTAAAACCCCTTATTGGGTCTAACGGGAGGGCACAATAAGAAATGGGATCTTTCAATTGTCTTAATGCTTCAGACCTATACTGGTTCCTATCCCATATAACTATTGAACCTCCTTTGTCAGCTCCTACTATAACAACTTGATCATTAGAAACCAATAATCTGAGAGCCTTTCGTTCTTCAACCCCAAGATTATCACCTAGAGGACAAAAAACTGAAGTCTGATTCATATACAAATCATGCATAACAAGTTGTTCAAATTTTCTGACTGTACTACGGTATGGTGGTTGAAAAGTAGACGGTGCAAAATGAAAAGATTGATTTACATTATAAACTGCATCATCTTGTTGGTGCATAAAGTGATATTTCAAATAAAGCAGTCTGCTAAACCGCTTGACATAATTTATTACATCATATTGAGAAACATAAAATGATGGTACATTTCCAAGACCTTTATTAAGCAAGCTTAATTCACGTGATGAAAAATTATTCTCAGTTAGGTTTATAACCAACTGATTCACTTCACTAGAGTCCAATAATGTTAAACTTCTTTCTGTTATTCCTGTAGTTGGGCCTGAAAGGCCTGCTTCAATTCTATTAGCATTGGATTTTCGATGCTTGCGGCCACCCCTTCTAAAGGGCTTTTGTACCTCTTGGAAGCTGATGACACACTCGCCCTTGCCTCAACCATCTCTGATTCAATATCTGTATTGGATATGCTAGATGAACCATCAGACATACTGGACATGCTGTTCCTCAGAATAGACCTAACCCTCTTCCTTTTAGGTCTATTTGAACCAGTTGAATCACTGAAACGTACCCCCCCCCCCCGTTTAGGCTTTTTCTTAACATAAAAGCTTTTCTCTGTTTACACCAATAATCTAGCCTCTGCCACCAAACATGGCACACTCATCCAATACGCAGATGACTCAACCATCATCTGCTCAGCCCAGTCCCTACCCAAACTGCAAAAAGTCACACAGGAAGCCTTTTCCTCTGTTGAAACATGGTTATCCGATGCCCAATTAATACTCAACCCAAACAAAACTAAACTACTCATCTTCCAACCCACCAAACATACTCAAAACAACTCTCACTTTAACATCACAGCAAAAGACAATACCACTATATACCCAACTGAACACACCAAATTGCTAGGAGTGGAAATAGACAATAAACTAAAATGTGACATTCACATATCCATGACCATAAAAAGTCCACAAAAAACTAGGAGCATTATACAGAAATAAACAATTTCTCACCAAAGCAGCAAAGATTTCAATAGCAAATTCCCACCTTATTGCCACCCTACTTTATGCCTCTCCAGTATATACCAACCTAAGGCAATGTGATCTAAACAAGCTAGAGACCTGCTACAACAAAATCGCCAAATTCGCCACAGGGGCATCCTAACGTAGTCACCACTGTCTCTCACTTGCTGAACTGGGCTGGCTTGAACTCCCTCACCTCCTTCAGTGGTATCAACTCTCACTCACCCACAAACTAGTAAACCATCCACTAAATGTCCCATCCCTCCAGAATCTACTCCAACCCTATCGCACCACCAGACCACTAAGATCCAGCAACAAAAGTCACTTGCAGATCACTAAAGACAATAACTCTGCTGGTGAAGCACTATTCTCTTGCGCCATAGCCAAATTATGGAACTCACTCCCACCCACAATTACCTCCGTACCATCATGCACCAACTTCAAAACTTTATTAAAAGCGCACCTAAAAACATGCTGGCTATGCCCTTGCAACTCCCACTCTAATATCATCCACCCCATCCAACTACTACCTTTCTTTCACCTCCACTAACTACCTTGATGATAGCAAGCTCAGATGCTCATAAGCCTAGTACTTATTATACAGCAGGAACTTCTCATTGTTACATTTGTTAATGCCTGTTATGTACTTCACAGATAAAGATTCTAGTTGTCTACTGATGTACTATGTTCTTCATCTGTAAATATGTTGTAAGTAATTTCCATGTTAAATTGTTAATCGCTATGTAATCCAATGTAACTACTGTCTGTTTATTTTACTGTGGAGCTTTTCTCCCCGGGCCTCCGCTGAAAATGGACCCACGTCCAGTCGGACACTCCCAGTCAACAAATTTAAATAAATAAATAAATAAATAAACAGTCTCGTTGTTAAAAGTCATTTAAATCTCTTGTATACACACACACACACACACACACACACATATATATATATATATATATATATATATATATATATATATATATATATATATATATATATACATACACATATATATATATATATATATATATATATATATATATATCTGTAGTTAGATAGATATAGCTATACATGTAGAGTAATAAATATAGATATACAAATATAGATATTTATTATTTATTTATTTATTTATTTATTAGCATTTGTTTACCGGGAAAGCTCACTGGCCCAGAATAGCCCATTTTCAGTGGAGCCCTTTGGAGAAAAGCTCCACAAAGCAGTTAGTATAAAAGTACATAAAGTTCAGAATTCAAAACAATTAGTAGATCATAAACAGTATTATATAACCAACAGCAATATTATACAAACAACAGAATACGAAGCATGTAAATCATATGATATGTACAGAATAATGCAATTTGGAAATGTAAACTAAGTAATTATATTGTTGTATGTTAAGTTATAATATAGTGATGAAGCAGTCAGATCAAAATATTTACAAGATATAGGAAGAGTGTTAGCCAGCATAGTATTGCAGCACAGCATGTTATTGACATATTAGCTGGTAGTAAGGGATAGCAAGATGGTGGGGCATAGGTAGATTGTAAGGTGTAGACAGATAGCTGTATGTAATTTAGCTAATGATTGAGGAGGATTTGAATGGGTGAGGATGTCAGTTAAGGGGAATCAGGTTATGGATGGATGAGAATTGAGACATCTACATTGTCAGTGGGTGAAGAGGTGTTGCCACAGAGATTTTTTGAAGGAGGAGATATTTCTGGAGGTTCTGATAGCTATTGGGAGGGAATTCCATAGCTTAGCAATAATAAAGGAATAGAGAATGTCACCAGCAGGAAGTTTGGGTTTGTCTACTTGCAGGAAAAGTTGTTTTTTAGATCTGACTGGCCTAATAGGGTGATAGTGGCTTAAGATAAAAGAAAGGGATGGACAGTCAGAGGGTCTGTAAATGATTTTATGTGCTGTCACAAGTTGTAGGTAGGTTAAATAATGTGGAAGTTCAAGCCAGTTAAGTGATTTTAATCAATGATGAGAAGAGTATTTTGCTTTGTTTGCAAATTTGGTGACCTTGTTGTAACAGGACTCGAGTCTGCTTTTTAGGGAAGATGGATATTAATAAGGGGAGGAGCACCATACATGAGAGAAGGCAGGAGAAAAGTTGAGGCAAGGGTTCACTTAGTTGAGAAGTTTAGAAAGTATTTATGTAGAGGGTGCCTAGGTTTGGGGGGGGTTGATATTATTGTGGATATGGAGGCCAAATGTTAGGTTTTCATCTAGAGTAACTCCTAGTAATTTGATGAAATAAACAACCTCTATGATAGTGTTGTTCTTGGAATGAATGATGAAGTCTGTCTTGTTAACCAATATGTTTTTCTTGGGAGTGAATAGTAGCACTTTGGTTTTGCTCAGATTTAGGGCTAGCTGATTATTGGCCATCCACATTTTAGTAACTGTAAAGGCATCCTGGGTTATTTTCAGAAGTTCTATTGCTGATTTAGCAGAGCAAATAATGGTTGAATAAACTGTGTATTGTATGACAGATCAGTTTTTAGGAGTGGAGCGAAAGTCATTTCTGAAAATACTGAAAAGAAATGGTCCTAAGATGGAGCTCTAGGGAACACCTGTGGAAGACTCCAGAAATGGAGAGAAAGAGCTGCACCATCTAGTAGATTATCTGTTTTTCAGGTAGTTAGTGAACCAATTTAGTGTTAGGGAGAGACACCTAGATTGCAGTTTACTAAGGAGTAGGGGGTGGCAGACTGTGTCAAAAGCTTTTGAGAGGTAGAAAAAGAGTGAGGATGCAAATTTACCAGAGTTTCTAGCTTGGTTGACTGTGTCCATAAAGGAAATAAGAGTGGTAGTTGTGCTGTGGTCTGGCCTAAACCCATGTTGAGTAGGGGAGAGGAGTTTGTTTAGTAGTAGATAGTTTAGTAGCTGAAGGTGAATGCATTTTTCCAAGATTTTAGAGAGGGGGAGAGAATAGCAATGGATTGGAAATTAGAAATACCTGTATTATTACCACTTTTATGGAGAGGAAGAATATTTGCCTTTTTCCAGATAGAAGGGACATAGGACTCTTGAAGGGATCTGTTGAGAAGTATACTGATGGGATAGGCAGTGGATTTTGCTTACATTTGGACATATTCTGTGGTAGGTTGTCGGGTGCACAGGAGCCTGGTTTCAGTTTTGGAAGTAGCTTGGTTAAAGTTCTGATGGGTATGAAGGAGAATGAGAAGGTAGGTAGTGAGGAGGTTGTAGTATCCTGTGAAGGAGGTGTTGGTGAAGGAGAGTTGGAATTGGAGTTAGATTGGGGGAAGGTAGTGGTGAGTTTAACTATTGTGTCGATGAACTGTGAATTGAAGAGGGTGGTTATTTCACTGGGTGTTTTCTCAGGGTATGGGTGGGGGTTGTTTTTGGTGCCAGGGTTAATTAGAGATGAGATAGAGTTCCAAAATTTATTTGGATTTTGTTTGTGGTTCCTTTTGAGGCTTAGATAATATTTTCTTCTATCATTAATAACTAGGCACTTTGCTTAGTTTTTGAGTTGTCTAAGTTGTAGGAGATCATTGGCATTCTCCTGCTTTTGCCATGTTTTCCATATTTTGTCCCTGGCAGTCATGATTTGCTTAGTGGCTCTAGAAAGCCATAAAGCATTATTTGATTTTACTCTTTTTTGTCTTACTGGAGCTAGTTTGTTTAAGGTGTTTAGGAATATGGAGTTAAAGAGCTCAGCAGCCTCATCTAGTGGCAAGAGTTTTAGCATATTCCAATGAATGTTTCTCAGGGTGTCATTGAAAGCTGTGGGACTAAAGTTGCTGAGATTTCTAGTTAGTTTGTATTGGTGCTGGGAAGGTATAGGGTTGGTTTTACGTAGTATATAGGCTGATAGGGGATCACTAATGCTGTTAGGAATTGTGCCTGCTGCTGAAATTTTGTTTGGATCAGAGACTAGTATCCAGTCAAGAATTGAGTGACTGTCTTTATTTCTGTTAGGTCTAATTGTTTCTGTTATTAGCTACATAAAGTTGAAGAGGTTGATATTAGCTGATGGAGAGTGATTGGAGAAATCTAGCCAATTTATGTTTACATCGCCTAGGATAATTGTCTCATTATTTATATTGTTTGCTATCCAGGCAAGAATATCTTCTAGAAGGGGAATATTGATACTGGAGGGAATGTAAATGGCTATAAGGTTTGCCAGCCTTTCAGAAGTACTGAACTGGCACCCACTCACACACCTATGAAAATAAGTGCTTAACTCAGCAACATAATCACACACACTTTCATCTGCCTTGTGTCCATGCTCACGAAACTGTTTTTTCTGTAAGTTTCAGGTGTTAACTTAAAACATTCCAATAAACATTGTTTATCTTTATCATAGTTTAAACAATCAGTATCAGACAATTTAGAAACAGCAGTTACATCTTTACCGTGGAGTAAGGGGGTCCCTGTTCCAAGTAGCTGACTCACAGACTTGGATATTTGATTTTCACACACACACACACACACACACACACACACACACACACACACACACACACACACACATACACACACACACACACACACACAATCTGGTCTGCCCAGATTATAAGGTAATTACACTGCCACCAGTCATCTGCTCTAATGCTCTTACAGGGGTAGCCAATTATACTGAGTAAAATTAATACTAATACAATGGTAGAGTTTTACCAATGCAGCAGGGCTTTCAGGAGCAGCCACAGTGTCATTAAAATAAGCATAAGTACTCTTAAGATGTTAAAAGTATTTTCTAAAAGATCAGCCACATTGAAAGGTATAGAAATATTTAATAATAAGTAATAAAATAGAAAACATGAGAATAATCAATATCTAGTTACAATAAACAACAGAGTTTCGATCACAGGAGATATAAAAAAATGACACAGTTGAATAGATTCACACAGATGCAGAAAAAAATGCTTAACTAATCTCATTATATTTTCCTGACTGACTAAAGAATTACTGTTCCCTAGTTAAGTTACTTACTACAGCAAGGCAAGATGATGAGTGTTGAGTTGCTTTCTACAGCAAGGCAAGATGAGGTGTGTGGTTGTATGAGATATCTGCCAGACATCTTGCCTGTCAGGTTCCGAAGAACAAAGTGCTGCTGCAAGAGTTCTGTTATATCTCTCACTAATATCTGAAGAATCATTTCAGTGCTGGTTATAGAATGACATTAGATCTGGTCACCTGACTGTGGTACAATACACACCCAGAGCTTTGCTAAGATCTGTTGCAGCACCTGAAAGCTATAAAACCAGCCAATTTAATTTTCAACCTAGTTGTCAAAATTAGCTTGACTGATATTAACCTCTTCGCTTCCAGAATTCTCTGTTAAAACATATACATTTAATCAGTTATAATAATACTGTCTGACAAACATGTATAGCTCTTTTCTGTCCATCAGGACCCACTGGTTATGCATTTTTAGCACAAGCAACTTTACAAATATATTTTAACACAAGCATCTGTACAAATCGCTGCGATAGTCAACTTATATGAAATTCTTTACAAAATTCCAGCTAGGCACTGCCCTACTCTCCCCGGCTCCCTGGCAAAGATGGCTCTACCTCATATTATCACAAACTATACATATAAATATATATATATATATATATATATATATATATATATATATATATGTTAGATATAGATAGACATATATATATATATATATATATGTATATATATATATATATATATATATATATACATATATATATATATATATATATATATGGTTCCCATTCAGAAGCCTGAAACATCATAAGCCTGAAAATCAAAAAAAAAAAACCAAAGCCTGAAAATTCCAGAATCAAAAAACTCAAAATCCTGAAAAACAAAAAATGAAAGAAAGAAAAAAAGAACAAAAAAAAAAAAAAAAACAAACAAAAAATGATAAGATCATTGTGGTGGCTTTGCTATTGTACCCTGTGGTGTTAGGTCATGGTCAGATGGTAGATATTAGTGTCTTTATAGTGACATATTAGCATTATTTGTGTTTTCAGGATTTTGAGTTTCAGGATTTTGGTCTTTCAGGATTTTGGGCTTTCAGGATTTTGAGTTTTCAGGATTCTGAATTTTCAGGCTTTTTGTTTCCTTATATATATATATATATATATATACACATATATATGTATATAGATATTGATATATAATGCTATAATTCTATAAACATGTTCTCTCTGCCTCACATCCACAACTGTTAAATGTTCCATCCTTATCAATGTTATATCCAGAATTTTCACTGTTGTTTTTTACACAACACAGCCACTTGAGAACAATGTTCACTTTCTAAGTTCCACATTATATTTCCGCCCTGCAATTTTTCTGTTTGCAGTCTATCTTCACTTGTCAGGAATCTTACATCTTCTAACACAATTACATCCATATCACATTTATCACACCATTCATTATCCCTATCCTTCTTGCATTTGTAATAGCATTTACTGAAAGTATTCTAAAATTGTTTATTTTCCTTTATTTCGTGTATAGTGAAATATTTTACAATTTTTATTTTCTTATTTTTATGATTTCCCGAAATATTTAATCCTTGATTCTCAGAATCAAGTTTTTCACTGGCTAGAACTTCAAAAATATTATTAGTATCAATGCCTTATCCTGACCTTTCTTCTTCCATGCATGCTCTTTCCTCATTTCCCCTCCATATAGTTTCTTCTTCTACAGTTTTTTTATTCACCTACTTCACCCTCTTCCCCAGCTTCTTCTTGTCCTTCCATGTGTATGTTTTCTTAATTTTCCCCTTCTCTTTTATTATTTATTGTTTGCCCTTGACAATCCATCCAAAAGTGCTACTTTTTTTGCACAGCCTGCATTTTCTTCTTCTTCTTCTCTCATGATTGGCAATGGAGTTTTACAGTGTCGAGTTGCCAGCCCGGTGCCCAAACTTCCACAGAAGGCACACACACACACCTAGGGCCAACTTAGAGTGTCCAGTCCACCTACTGCATGTCTTTGGGAGGAAACCAGAGCACCCGGAGGAAACCCACGCGACCACAGGGAGGACATGCAGACTCCACACAGAAAGCACCCCAGCCGAGAATCAAACCGGAGAACCTCTTGCTGTGAGGCGACAATGCTAACCGCTGCACCACTGTGGGCGCCCAAGGCAAAAAAATTGTATGCACAGTTCAAATTCCAGTCATATTAGCATAAACATTCACTTATTTTTTCTGGGAAGGGTATGTTTTCCCTTTGATATCTTGTCACATATTTTTACCCTAAGTGCCATGTGTTTTTTTTAATCCCAGTGGTTTGCAACTTTTATCTGGTTGAATTCAGGGTTCCTCAGTTTCAGTTACCATGGCTTATTCTATTTTTCCTTCATCTTAGACTGGAAAGCTCTCAGATCTATTTGCTTTTGGAACCTCAGAGAAAGGCAGTTGCATTGGTGTCGTTTTGCAGTGGCAGTCACAGCTCTGGAAATGCTTGCTAACTGCTCTCTTCCACACTGTCTTGTGTCTGATTCAGCTAATGACATACAGGACACACCATCAAATCCTCAGGCAGTATTAATTTTCTTGCCTTGTCTTTTGGATTAGCATCATTGTTTACCTCACTCCATACTGATTCTTTTCATTGGAGGATAACTGATTTTTGGGCAGATTTGCCTTCAAGAAAGATATGGTTGCCTTTGAATTAGCAAAAAGATTAAACTTGTCTCCCCATTTAATATGAAGTTCTGCCGGGTATCTCAGCTGTATGTCCATATTATTACTGAAACAGAGCTTTTGAACTTCCACATAAAACTTTTATGAGCGAGTCTTGATAACGCATCTCATTATGCATTCCATCAGGACTTATCTTTGTTCCTTTGCAGTCTGCAGCAGGAGCTCTTTATCACTAAAGTTAAGAGTAAATTCCATTCTTAATCTGTCTGAGAGAGTGGTATGCACAAACTTGGACATGGTAATCCAACATCAGTCCTAGGCCTGTTTGGTAAGTGTGCCTTGAAGGCATTTTATTCAATCTGTCCCTTCATTATTGTCTTGCAGCTCTGTTAAATAACAATTGCATCATCTTTTTTTCTATTTTCCAGATCTTTTGTCTCAGTTTTTAGTGGCTAGGATTCTGTGAGGTGATCTCTTCTGTTCAAGATGCACATTTGAGTTTAAGAGTTTTGGTTTATTACTTTATTATTTAGTCATTGCATTTTTGCTGCAGTATTTTAAAAAGCGTCATTATTATTTCTGTCATTTCCTTCATGAAGCAACTGTTTGATTGGCTCTGCTAGTTGATGAAACTTTCCATCTAGGCTACTGCCATATTGAAACTCTTCAGAGATTATTGATTTTATCAACATTTTCAAACCAAGTGTCCAGGGTCACTTTTGTTTGGTTAGTACTTGAAAATATTTATTTCAATACAGATATTGCCAGCAAAAAGAGCACTTTGAAGTTCTTTTGTCTAACAGGGGAGCTAGGTAGAGGTGTGCTTATATAGCATGGCTCTAGGTCTACCCCCCCCCCCCCCATTAAATACGCATTTTTGATTACCTTGCTCAGAAAATTCTGTTTATCTGAAAAGAAATAATGCTTTTCTTCAAGCACCTGTGCTATTTTGTTTTTTTTTTTTTTGTCATTTTTTTGTATTGCTACAAGGGACTTTGCCCACTTTTCCCCTCCTTTCAATATATTATTTTTACAATCCATTATAAAGTAGCACATGTATCATGGTATTGGGTAGAGTAAAATACCAGACTTGATAAAATTATATTATGATTAAAAATATTTACATTTTGTCATCATATTGAGATACTAATGTAATTTAATGCATTTCAGGCAGTCATATTCAGAAAATTGGAGTTTAATCATATTATACTGATTTATCTACAATAGCCCTGTTAGATATTATGCTAACTCTAAGTCTTTATTTAAGTTTTAAGTAGTAATGGCATAATTTTCCTCACTGTTGAATTGATTTTTTCTCTCTCGTTTACTAGTACCATCTACTTTTCTATCCATACAACTAGCCTATTCATTCCCAATGGACAAATGGCAGTCATGGGAGGTCATCATTCAGGCAGTCATAACGATTCTTCATAGCCCTGCCATCATGCTGCCATGAGTGACAGCCTGGTAAGTATAGGTTTTGCACAGTGCTTCACACATGGGTCTAATTGAAACAACTCTAAGCACTTTGACAAGCAGACAGTCACACCTTGACATGCACTGCAGTAGGCTTCAGTATTTACCTCCACTCTAGAGTCATGTAGCAAGCTGACGTCCCTCCCTTCCTCCCTTAGGATGTGTGAGCTAGTGCCATGCTGTTCAGTCCCACCCTTTCTGGTCGGCTGCCCAAGGGGCTGGATCAGTAGTTGATTCTAGATCATTTGGGCTACAGTCAGGGCTTTGGCCGTTTGTGCCACGGTGCTGTCATTCTGAGTCAGTATATAAAAATAATGTCATCCCTTGTACTATATTTGTCATTTAAACTCCTTTGTATTTGGTTGTTTATTTTGACAAATTAGTAATTCTAAATAGTGTCAATCTTTGTCTTTTGGAACAACACAGAATATCTTGTTTGTTCAATGACTTCCTAGGACACAGATAGAGAGACTGTGCGAATCAAATCTAGATGCAAGGAGTTTATAAGAGGTGTATACAGTGCACAATGATCTAAACATTAGGTCATACGGCTGTACCTTATGAGCACATGTTTGAATTTCCTATTTTAGCATTTGCCTATGACTGGCATAAACTAAAGGATCAGCAATGAAACCATATGTAATATAAGTATTTACTTGCATAATGTTTTTTTTTTAACATGGGTAAGTAGGCTGATAAATAAATATTGCTGGTCCACAGTGTAATATTTATTAACTGGGTAGATAGGTTGTTACAGCGTGGACCATTTCTAGATGTTGCCCAGGCTAACGGTAAAAAAAAAAAAAAGTTACATATATTTCAAGACAGACGTTTCTAATAGTACTCATTTCAAAACCTACAAAGAAAGCTTGTTATTCCTTATCAAAAACATGCAGTAAGTAGTAGCTATAATATATAACAGCCAAGATCATGTGCATGACCAAACCGTCTCTGTATCATGCATATTTTAATGAGTTTCCTGCATGGCTTTTTATGTTTGTAAATTGGATTCCTGTAGAAAATGGATTTTCTATCCTTGATAATGACATATGGATTCTGATTGGGTACCACTGATATTTTAATGCATGGTTGTATTGCACTTCCTTAACAGTGTGATTTCTTAGTTTGCCTTTTCCATTTTTCATTCAGGATTAAATGAGATGCTATGCTGAACTGAATATTTGCAGCCACTCCATAATCTGATAGAAAGGTTTTGAATTTGCACACAGTGACAAAAAAAATATGGGCCTTCCACTTTGCTAGCAGAAACTGTTTTTTTTTTTTCCCATTATTTACATTCCATGTCTAAGGTCTGTCTGCATGCAGTGACACTATTTCACACAGGTTAAAGTATTCAGGGTCACTGCATCTAATGTGCAAAGTTCCAGACTTTCTGTCAAAGCTTTATTATATTACATACGCATGCACAATCACACACCTGTCTATCTAAATCCATATGTATAAAAAATTTAAATACACAATTTTAAAGGTGTCAACTTTCATCAATAAATGCGTACATTTTAGTAAGGAGTTCAGATGATTAATTTGCAAATGTGTTTGGACACTTAAAAACTAGAAGATATAGATTCTTCTTCTTTTAATCTGTAACCAATATTGAACATCTTTGTAAGGAAGGCCATTTTTAGGATGATAAACCATCCATTTTAGGTATGGGAGACAGTCTGAGGGGGGTCTTCTTATGGTGGACAGGGAAAGAGACATTGCTCGAAATGAGATATTTTTCCTTTATCGGTCTTCCTCCAAGGATTTCCCTAGGAAAAAGAAACAGAAACTTATCGTTGTGATAACAAAAAGTGGTATATGTTTGTAAAAGCGATGTTTTTCCCTTTGTCAGGAGTTTGTTGCAGATGGTCAGTACTGGGTACACAGTGCCTCTTTTTTTACATTATTCCTACATTCCCAGTGATGAGGATGCTGTATCAGATGAGTCCGATGTGGTCATAGATAGAGTTTTCTCTCATGGGGGCTCAGTAGCCCAGGACTCTTGACTCTTTAGGCAGGGAGTCTGAAAATATACAAACAGAGGCCTTTTTCCTCCTAAGAGACTGTCTCTAGGCTAAATGATGTGTTTTCATAGGAACAAGTGGATGTGTCCCTTGAAATGGGTAGATACTATGATTTATTAGTACAAGAAGTCCCTCAACTGCCTCCATTTATCCTATTCTACCACACATGGAAATGCTTTCACTACCACTTGTAATTCTGATTCCCAGCCATAAGTCCCTAAGAAAGCAGATAGACTGTACAAAGTCTCTCAAACTAATAAATGCTTTTTGTCATTTTAGAGCTGATCCTGTAGCTGTGTCTTCTACTGCTCCTACAGAAAACAAGCTCCTTGCCACCTTTTACCCAGTCCCTGTGGATAATGAGGGTAAACGTCTAAACAGACTTTAAAAAATCTTTAGAATATTCAGTTATCTAGTCTATATGTGGAAGCTTATGCTGAAATGTGCACATAGTTTTGAGACAGTTTTCTGCTTCACAACTACCTGAAGATTATATTTTGAATTAGAACATATCTAAACTGCCCCAGGTGCCTAAACATGCCTTAAAAGTCTGTATGATTGCGATGATGTTTCTGGGGCTTCTGTTTCAGGTGAACTCAGAAATGGTGAATTCCTCCCCTTGAAAGGTTTTAGTTGGGCGTTCTGCTATACAGGCCCTCAAAAAATGTGATGTGATGTGAGGGGTAAGTTAATGCACAGCATATGTAGGATTTTTCAGGTTCCTTTGCTCTCTACCCCTTCAAAAGACAAAACAAGCAGGTGGTGCCACCTACAAACAGACACCTGAAAAGAGATGTCAGGAGGGATCAAATAAAAATCCCCAAAACAAGAAGCTTTTCAAAAAAAAAAAAGGTTGGACAAAAGTCTTTCAATGACTATGCCAGAAATCTGGTTACTTTCCATTCCTCTCCTGCCCCAGGACCTTCCCATTTCTCAAAGTCTGATCCTCAATTTTCCTTTGTCGCAAAAGATTGTCTCAGACAAATGGGTTTTGAAAGTGATCCAGGAGGGGCAATGGATAGAAAATCCCCATCCTTCAAGGAGATCCCTTCATGCCCTCCCAATAAAGTTGTTTCTCCAAGTGCTCCCCCACTCTTTAAAGGCAGAAGTAATAGAGCATTTTTCTGCAGAACAAACAGGCAAAGGCTTTTACTCCAGAATGTCTCTGCTACCAAAGAAGAAGCACTCCTGGAGACCAGTAATAGAGCTTTCTTTTCTCAATCTTTTTGTGAAAGTTCCAAAGTTCTGGATGTTGACCCTTCAAACAGTCTTAGTTTTTGTTCCATCGCAGAGTGTCATGGTACCTTAGATATCAAAGATGGTTACCATCGCATTACAAAAGCAAACAATTTCAAGAGATTGCTATGATTTTGTGTATCTTGTTCACATTATGAATTCTCTCTCTCTCTCTCTCTCTCTCTCTCTCTCTCTCTCTCTCTCTCTCTCAGCATTACACTTTGGGCTGTCCACTGCATCAACAGTGTTTACAATGTGTATATGGCCAGTTGTGGCCCTTTGCAAATTGTAGGCAATACACATTTTTTCCTTTATTTAGATGATTTGCTTATCTATGCAGTCTTTTCCTAAATGTCAGGAGTCATTAACAAAGGTTTCTTCTCCCCAAAGCCATCTGTGATTCTAGATAAACCAGCAAGTATCCTCCATCCCTCCTGCCATAACACAGGATTGAGTTGCTAGGCTGCCTAATAGACACTGTCATGTAAAAGGCTTTCCTCCTAAAGAGAAGGTGGTTTTGTATCTGGAAATCTTACCAAATGTTTCTTGTCAGTCTCGCTCCACTACCAGAGAATTTCTCAGGATACCAGGCCTCATGGCTTCTACGATTGTCATGATTCCATTTGCCAGACTACATATGAGAAAGATTCAGTGGCACCTCAAGAACATGTGGACTCAATATTCTCTTCCTTTGGAGTTTCACATCTCATGCCCAGAATCCAAGTCCTGCTTTTTCCTCCACACATCCCAACACAATCTGTAATGACCGATTCCTCAGATTTTGCTTTGGGAGCAGTTTCAAAGAGGCAAAATTACAGGACTGTGAGACAGTTCAGACAGACCAAAGTACATCAATATCAAATAAATGTTTGCTGTTATTCATGCCATAAAGTCTCTGCATCATCTATGGGATCCAGGTCCTCAACAGATCATTAGAGACAACGCCACACTGATGTGACACACAAACAATCAGGAGACACCAGCACATAACCCTCTCTGTTATCTGGCAGCAGTAGCTTAGAAGTTAGCTCTTCAGCATTTTTTTAACTCTCTGGGTATCTCACATACCATTTAAGCAGAATACAGTGACAGACAATCTGAGAAACATTTGGTAAGATTTTCCTGGACAGACCCTCATGAATAGAAGCTCACTCAGTGAAGAGGTTTTCCAGGGAATAATCCAGACATGAGGAACACTTCAGGTAGAATTGCTTGCCTCCTTTCAAAACAGATAGCTAAGACAATTTTGTTCCTGGATTCCTTGTAGGCAGGCCTGGTGAACAGTTGGTCAGGCATGTTCCTATATGCATTTCCACTCTTTCCAATGATTTCTAGGGTAAAAATGAGGATTCAGAAAAACTGTCCAAAATTATTGTGTTGGCACCATTCTTCCCCAGGCACAGTTGGTACTCCCTTCTTATGAAATTATTTATTTATTTATTTATTTTACATTTGTTGACCGGGCTAGTCTAGCTGGATATATATCCATTTTCAGTAGAGGCCCGGGGAGAAAAGCTCCACACAAATACAAACAAAAACAAAAAAAAACAAAACAAAAACGTATACAAATAGAAATATATCATTACATGGTAAAAAAGGATTAAAAACCATATGATACAGTGTAACATTTCAGAGATCAAAGACACTTCAGAAAGTTAACATAGAACATAATCTTTCTTATAGAGGTGAATAGATGCACTCTAGTAAGAGATAAGTACAATAATTTACATCAGACTTGAGGGATTTAAGCAATACATTGAATAACGTTTGGTTTAGTGATAGTCTTAGTTACACGACTAATTATTAAATGTTAGGAAGACGGTAAAAGAGGAGAAAAACAGGGTATAGGTGTTGATTAGTCAGGTTTACTACAAGGACATAGCCAGTGACTTTGGAGGTAATTTTTTTGAGTTTTTGTTTGAAGAGTGGCAATGATATAGTTAGTGTTATATCACTAGGTAGCAGATTCCAGCTCCTTCCTGCTGTATTAGTAAATAGAGAGTCACCAGCTGTGTTATTAGACTTTGTTAAGCTGGCAATGAGTTTACTAGAAGAGCGAAGGGAGTTGAGATTATTATATGGGATTAAAAGTTTTGAGAGTATAGGGGTATTATTGGGTTGGTACAGTATTTTGTGGGCAATTGTGAGTTGGGGGATTAACAGATGGTTTTGAAATTCCAGCCAGTCTAGTTGTTTCAGGTTAGAACAGTGGTGAATTCTAAAGGGATTTCCAGTAGCGAATCGGGCAATATTATTGTAGCAAGTTGCAAGTTTGTTAAGGTTAGTTTTCTTAAGGTTAATGAAAACAAGTGAGGCATACAGAAGAGTTGAGATTAGATGGGAATGAGCGATCTTGGCTCTAGCTGATGTGGTTAAGAAAGACTTAATTCTATATAAGGGTCCTATTTTTCTGTTGACTATTTTAATGGTGTTGTTAATATGTTGATCAAAAGAGAGATTATTGTCAATGGTTATTCCTAACAGTTTGGTAGTAGAGTCAGGTGAGATGACAGTGGCATTATTTGAAGAGATTGTGAAGTCTAAGGGGGAGGACCTAATAGTGGGAGTAAAGAGAAGGAGTTTAGTTTTTTTGGCATTAAGTAGGAGGTAACGTCTGGTAAACCACGTTTCTACTGTGTTGAAGATGTTTTGAGTAAGAGAAGAAAGTTCAGTTGGAGAGGTAGCTGAGCAAATAAGGGTGGAGTCATCTGCATATTGAATGCAGGTTGCTTGAGGAATTGCTAAATGGAGATCATTAATGAATAAAGAGAAAAGAAGTGGTCCAAGAATGGAGCCCTGAGGGACACCGATGGTGACAGGTAACAAGGAAGAAATTTGATTTTCCCAGAGAACTGCCTGTTGCCTATTGCTGAGGTAAGATCTGAACCAATTAATGGCTAGGTTATCAAAGGAGAGAGATTCAAGAATGTTAATTAGGATGGAATGGTTAACCATGTTGAAAGCTTTAGAGAGGTCGACGAAGAGAGCAGAAGAGAGAAGGTTGTTGTTGCGGTTTCTATTGATAGTATCTGTAAAGGATAGGAGGGTGGTGGTAGTACTATAATAAGGCCTAAAGCCATGCTGACAGCTTGCTATTATGTTGTGGAGAGAGAGATACTGTAAAAGTTGTTGGTGAATGCATTTCTCCATAATTTTTGCTAAGGGTGATAGGAGAGCAATTGGTCTATAGTTAGAGTAATCAATAGAGTTCCCACCTTTATGTAAAGGGATAATGTGGGAGACTTTCCAGATGTCTGGGATGGTTCCTTCTTGGATTGTCCTATTTATAAGTATAGATATAGGGTATGCAATTACCTTGGCTGCTTTTTGGAGATAAAGAGAAGGAAGCTTGTCAGCAGATGGGGTACAAGGCTTTAGTTTATGAATAAGTCTATAGATGAGAGAGGTAGAGATGGGTTGTAGTTTAAAGTTATGAGAGGAGTGTGCTAGGTTGATTGGAAGGTTGGAGTTATCAGTGTTTAGTTGTCTAGCTAGAGATTGTATAGTGTCAGTGAAGAAAGAGTTGAAGGTATTTGCAGTTAGGTGGGGGATATCTGGATCAGCATCAAGAAGGGTGGGAGTTTTAGAGTTACCTGGGGAAAACAGTCTATTGATACAAGACCAGAACTTTTTTGGATTATTTTGATGAGTTTGTTGAAGTTTACAGTAGTAGTTTTTTTTGTCAGTAATGATTGATTTTTTAGTAGTATTTCTAAGCTGGCGGGAATGACGAAGATCAGAGCTATTTCTATGGCATCTCCATTTGGCCCAGACTTTGTTTCTAAGTAGAATTAGATTTTTAGTTTCATTAGAGAGCCATGGGGCTATGTTGGACTTCATTCTGATGGTACATTTGGGAGCATGTTTGTCAAGAATGGATAAGAAAGTTATATTAAAGTATATTACTGCATTTTCAAGAGGAAGAGATTTTAAGGGGTTCCGATTGCATTCTCTGAGTTCAGTTTGAAATAAGTCTATGTTAAAATGTTTGGTAGAGTGTATTATTCTAATGGTGGGGAGGTTAGGAGAATCTTTCTTTTCTCTTGTAATATAAGTCAAAGAGTGATCACTGACATCATCTGGCAGGGTTCCTACTTTGTAAGTTTGTTTAACTTTGTTTATGAGTATCCAATCTAAGATACTCTCTTTTTTATTAGGTTTATTAATTCTTGTTGTTGAGGTGATGGTTTGGGTGAAACCATGGAGGTTGATGTGAGAGGTAGGATTTTCAGCATTGATACATTTCCAGTCTATGTTGAAATCACCTAGGATTATTGTTTCTTGGGGGTAAGTCGTAGATACCCAGCTGAGAAAGGCTTCTAAAGTGGGTATATTATTACCTGGTGGTAAGTGAATACAGATAATGTAAAGGGATTTCCTGGTGTTAAATTGGAATTTAGTTATGAGGACTCCTACTTTGCTATCCTGGGTTGGATAAGCTGGAAGGGTGGAGATATTAAGTTCATTCTTAAAAAGAATTGCTACTCCACCACCTTTACGTTTTGATCGGTCAAGTCTCACTATATTATAGCCTTGGGGAGTAATCTCATTGTCTTTTGTATCAGGTTTTAGCCAAGTCTCAGTGAGGCAGAGAATATCAAAGGAATGGATATCTAGGAGGGCATGAAGGTGAGATACTTTAATATTGATGATTTGAATGTTCAGATGTCCTATTAGGAGGGAATTATTGAGTTTAGGGTTAGTTATTTGAAAAGTAGGGTTGGTAGGTCCAGGGTTGGGGTGGATGTCTCCATCTTGTAAGGTGGGATTATTTGGTTTTGTTATTAAGTAGATTTTTAGATAGGTTTGAAGTTTCAATTTTTTATCGGTGGGTAGGACATGATTAATGTGGGAGAGTCTGTGGTATTTAGGTAAAAGGTAGCTAGGAGTGGAAGTAATATTGGAGTGTGTAGTTAGGGGTGTATATGTGCAAGATGTAGTTTGTTTGTGTGAGTGTATAAGCTGGACATAGTGCAGATTTTCAAAGGAGGTAAGAAGGTAGGCTGAGAAGAGTGTGGTTAAGAGTAAAACTGAAAGTGTAAGCATGGTTAGAGTATAGGGAGCCATCTTTGTGGAGATGTAAAGTTGTAACTAAAGTGAAACGAAAGGTAGAGGAAGTGGGATTGGAGGAGAGAATAAATAAGGAACCTGCAAATGTAAGTGAGGGGATAAAAGGATATTTAAATTATGAGTAGAGGGTTAAGAATAGGGGTATTTTAGGGAGAATATTACAGAGAGTAGTAATAGGAGGGTAGGGGTGTGGTTAAATTAAGCGGGAAGGGTGAGTTAAGGGATTGGTTGGTTGAGTTAGGGGGTGCGAGGTATAAGTTTAGGACACCTGGGGGTGGGTGGGAATTGGGGGTAGGGTAGGGGAGCGGAGTGAGCCCGCAGGGCGAACAGAGCGGGTAGAAACAATTGAAGGAGAAACTGGAAAGGAGACTATCAGAAATGCAGGTGATTATAGGTAAGAGAGGTATAACAAAAAAAGGAAAAGGTTTAGAATGACCAAGTACACCATCGAAATGACAAAGATAAAGGAGGGTTAAATCAGTGTTTAAGCATAAGGTGAAAGAGAGGAGGAGCAGGTCAAGGAATAGAAAAATAATTAGGCATGTTTCAGGGGTAAAAAAACAAAAAGAAGGGAGACAGACAGAGAGTACTGGTAAGGATGAGGGTGAAGGGGGATAGGAAGACCAATACTAAAATGACAAACGTAGGACAGTTAGTGCAAGAGGGAGCAGCAGTGAAAAAAGGAAGGGGTGAGGGTGCCACCTAGTGGATAAAACAGGTATAGAAGAAGGAGAGTGGGGAAGCTAACTAGTGAAGAGATAAAGTAAAAACTAATTATAAAAGTAGGAAAGTTATAGGTGCGGAGGTGAGAAGGTAGAAGAGAGGCTGTGAAGGAGAGGTACCAGCTGCTAGTGGCTCAAGCTCAGGCAAACTGTAAGACCCTTGTAGATATCCAAAACAGAGGCCTAGTATACCAGCGGGACTATGCCCATAACCTACTTTCTTCTTTTCTTGATAGAGGGTACAAAAAGGAGGCAAGCAGATGCAGTCACCGGAGTTTGGATGGGTTCTTGTGACACCAGATGGGTTGTGGCTAGGGCAGGAATCAGAGCAGAGTTGAGCTAGGTACTTTGGGGAGAAGGGAGGCAAGTAAAAAGGAAATGGAACAGGGTTAGCACAAGTATCAGGTCTGTAAAGTAGTAAAAAATACAACATTAACAATCAGAGAAAGGTAACACAATATTACTCTAACTAACACATATAATCCACTTTACAAGCTACAAAGCAAGGCAGAGTATTTACAAGCCTTTGTTGAGCGAGAGAGCAATTCCTTAAACAACAAAGCAAAACGCTGCAACACAGTGTTGCCCTTATTGATAACTAAAACTAAAGAATATGAATGCAGCTTCTAAACCAATTATGGCAGGAGTTTAACAAATATTGCAGAATAACATGCAAAAAATAAACAAGAGCTAGGTGTAATATAACCAGATTATAGACCAAATTAGCCAGGGGCAATAACCACAAGCTTCCCCACAGACTGGATCTGCTCACATATGACAGTGAGAGTTTGATATACCTCAAACAACTTCAACTGACTGCCTGGATGATATTGGTTAGGCTTCTTTTCATGAGGATGTGCAACAGGTACTGAAGGGGCCAAGAAAGCCGGCTACTAGAAAATCATTTGCTAGCAAGTGGAACATATTTTCTATTTGGTGCCTAGATAATCAGGAGGCCATCAGGAATTTTGTACCTCTGGTGCTCATATATTTGTGTGAATTACTATAAGCTGACCTCTTATATTCCCTTATAAAGGTTCATTTTGCAGGCATTTCAGCATGTCTATCCATAGACCCCCCTTTCCTCTCTGTTTATAGTGAAATAGTTCCTGAAAAAAGTTTTACACCTGAGACCTCCACCCTGGGATCTTAATTTTGTGCTGGAGAAATTGACTGTATCACCATTTGAACCTGTCTGATCTGAGGTTCATCACTTGGAAAACTGCTCTTCTAATTATTCTGACATCTGCAAGAAGAGTATCGGAGTTGCAGATCCTCATGGTGAGTGTACCCTATCTGGTATTCCATAGGAGTAGGGTTACCCTATGCACAAACCCCTCATTCATGCCCAAAGCCATTTGAGAGTTCATGTTGAATCAAGCCATCTATCTCTCTGTTGTCTATCAATCATAAAATCAAGAGAGAAAAGATTCTTCTTACTCTGGATGTGCATAGGCAACTCAGGTACTGTCTTGACAGGACAAAGTCCTTCAGGAAAGCTAACCAGCTAGTTATTTATTTACTGATGTATTTATTTATTTATTTACTTACTTACTTACTTACTTATTTATTTTCTGTTCTGGTAATAATAAAGTTCAATCTGTTGTCAGCTGCTATTGTGTTTTGTTACTCTCATCAAGGCAAAATTATTCCAGGCAGTGCTAGTCACATTCCACTAAAATCTTATCTTCTATGATGGCATAATGGAAAATAGTGGACTCTAGAAGCATTCTAGAAGCAGCAACTTCTATTCTTACATTTACAAAGCACTACAAACTGGATTCCTATTCCAGGTCCATGGGCTCCCCACCCTTTACCTTCCTCCTCCTTCCAGGTTGGATAAGCTATTGTATTTTACCCATAGGCTATTGCAGAGATATGAATGATGAATATAGTACAGTTATGTAAGCTGCAGTTACCTGTAACAACAGATGTTCAAATTCTCCACTGCAATGGTAGCCATACCCACCCACAATCCTCTTTTGCTGTTTTTAGTTTGATTACAGAATGTAAAGTTTGAATTTGTTGTTTATATCTTTGTTAAGTTCAGGTTGAGTGACCCTTATTTGGTTAGGGGCAAGAACATCCTGAAGATTTTTAGTCACTGTTTTACTCACTGCAAAAGGGATTAGTCCATAGGCTACTGCAGCAGTGATCTATTTGAACATCTATGGGTTACTGCAACTTACACAGCTGTACGTTCCATATGTATAGTGAGCCACTTTGGCTTATTTCTGAAGTCTCACCTTCCTTTTTATGATTTTATTAAAAGAGGTGTCCATTTTAATGCAGAACTGCTTGGTACATTACATGTCTGTTCTGTGATGGAGTCTGGTTTGACTTATATAGTGACAGTAACCAGTGGGGCAGAGAAATGATCCCTTTCCTCCAAACATTATCAATAACAGCACTGATTTTAATAATTTGAGGGTTGTGTACCTACGTTCAAGCCTCCTTCATGGTGGTGCAGAAGGATTTTTCCCCACACAACAAGTTATATTGTTCAGTAACTTTGCTCCATTAATGTTTTTGATGTGTACATCTTTGATTTTTTATTCAATGAATTTCTGATAATGTGTTTGTCATAAAGCTTGAGTTTGTTCAGGCTGAGTTAACCCATTTTATCTTGGTCTTCTTTAAATTGTTTCTGCCATGTTTAGTTGCTGCATAAAGGTCTGAAAATCTGTGCAATATTTCATTTTAATACAGTTATGTATTGAAAATATTCTGCTGTAGGCAAGCTTTCTGGTGAAATAGGTACTGCATACAATTAGGGTTCTGCAAAATAATAATTGATACCTATACACCATCTGTTATATTTGAGTCACATCCACACCAACTATTCCAAATCCTTCAAGTGTGTTATAATTCAAGACATTGTATCACTTTGTATAATTATGGGGGCTATTAAAGGCTTTAAGGGTCTCTATGCTAAAGTGGTTTCTTGGGAAGGAACAGAAATTGTGGCAGATCTTGAAGGAAGTCATCAGGGGAGAATAGTGAGGCCTAAAATTGCTCTAAAGGAAAGAAGAATAAAGTAAAATGATACAAGAACTATCATTAAGGCAGGTAACCAAGACAAGATAGAGGGAAGGTAAAGATCCAAGTGAGGTCTGTAGAAAAGCAGAGCCTGCAGTATTACCCAGTGACACACAGAACAACACTATGTGGGGGAGACTAAAAGCAAGAAGTCAATGAATGATGAAATAAGGCAGCTGTAGACAATGCCTAATATAACAGAAGTAATGTAAGGACATTCAAGATCAAAAAGGATTCCTGGCGGTAGTTCCAGCATTGACAACATGGGAGACAGAAACTAGGCAGTTACTCAAGAGTCCAAGATGGAGCAAGAAAATGCTGGAAGGAATTGGTGCAGAAATGATCAGAATGATACAGGTAATATGAAGTGACAAGAGAAGTAAAGCAGGAAGTAATGAAAACTGTGATGAGAAGAGGAAGAGGCAACTTTGTGCAAAGTTAATAGTTGCCAAGAAAATAATATGTTGTTAAGAGGATAAAGATGCTGTTAGTAGTAAAAGAGAGAGTAATATAAAGTAGGTGGATGGGCTTCTTTGACCAATAAGAAGCACTTGACAAGACGAAGAATGCAGAATCATATGGGACACTCCTTTAAGGCAAACACACATTTTATTAATACTTCACATGTGGCATTCTTCTTAATTCAAAAGAAGAATGAATTGTAATTGGAGTACTTATACTGATTCATTAAGTACTATTCTGACTTTACTAGGTGTGGCAATTAATGTACACAGGAAAAAATAATCAGTAGAAAACAAGTCAATTGATTTTGAAAGTCCATATTGACATTTATAAATAATGTAACCTTTCATAAGAGAATGGGCTTTTAAGTCAGCCTTCCAGATTGAGAATATTTAAAATTAATAACTTGATTAGCACTATTACTTTTTATCAGTTTCAATGTCAACTGAATGTATTTTATTATAAGCATCACACTCATTCGTGAGTGTAAAATGTTACTGAGATGAATCATCGCCTTTCTTAATATTTTTTTACTCAGAGAAGATGGTGTTTTATCCTCAAGGACTGGACTAGCCAGTACATCTTCATTTTCTGAGAGAGCTGGTTACCTCTTGGATATTGTAGTTAATTGAATTGTGTGTTTTTCTGCAAACTTGTATATCTGAACCTTGCACTAGATATGATATTGAATCTACTCTAGAAGAAAATACAGGACCTTCAACTGAGATTTTAACATCAGACAAATGTTGATTTTGGTCTAGATTCAACTTTACTCTATCCCCTTTCTAAAAAAAAAATGAAAGATTTTTGGATGATTGTCAAAGTAATCTTTCTGCTTATATTGACTGTCCAGTAGCAGCTTAGCAATTTGCCTTCTGCCAGGTAGCACTGAAAATGGGTTAATTAATTGTGATTATAGACATCTACCCAGTAACAAATGAATTAGAAACAGATACATAAATATTGCAATCTTGTATTTCAGTATTCAGCAACAAAAATCCATCTAAAACTCATAAATTCTCAAATTTTCTAAAACAAGATTTTAACTGTTTGGACTAGTTATTTCACTTGCCTATTGATCTAAGAATATTTATTTTTGATATAATGTGAACTTCCAATGATTCATAAAGCTGCAAAATTCCTGGATTACAATTTGAGGACCATTATCTCATATCATTTCAACAGTATTTCTGTTTCTTGCAGCGACTGATTTCAATAATACTGCAATAACAATTTTATTTGTGGTATCCCATAACTGCACAACTTCTGCACAGTTTAAGAAGTAATCTTTACATGAGCTATAATGGGCTGCCTTGTATTGAAATAAGACAGCTTACATTTTCGTTCAAGGTAAAGAAGGAATGATAGCTGGCATCATCTCCTGCTTTTAATTTTGAGTTCTCAACATATTACATTATTTATATATTTGTATCTCATGTTCTGTTTGTTCTGAAATACTGATCCAGTGTACAATATCACACTTTTCTTTATGATTACACATGCTGGTGACTCATGAACTTTACTTAGAACATTTTCTCACACATGGGTAGGAATTATGACTCTCAACTTTGAATAATAATCCTTGAAGACAAGAAATCTCATCTGCATAAGGAAAATAAGCTTGAATAATGTAATGCAGAGGCACAGCATCACCTGGTCATCCCGACATAATTATAACATGCAGTAACTAGTTCATAATCCTCCTGTGTACATGCTTTAAATTCTTCTAGCTTATTTACAAACACAGGACTTTGAGAAGTAATTCACCATGCTTTTAGATCTCTGTTAAATACATTTTCCTTCCATTTGTGCAGATATGTTCTATTAAAGGTTTCAACTGTGTGCATTACTTTATAAGGGTTTATTGACCTTGTAAATTATGTTTTTACAATGATAATATTTTCTGAGGTCTTGAAGGTGCTTCATGTAAACATTTCTTGAATATGCTCTGGAGTACTTTATGATCACATAGTGCAGTAACTCATTTACCATAGATATAGCCATGAGACTTTTAACAAATGAAAACTATGGATAGCATATTTTGTAGATAAGCTTAGTATGTCTGAAAACAGTTAGAGCCCTAGAGCTATATAAAATACTGACCCACCTTCCTAACATTGCTATCCGTCAACTGCTTGTGTTGTAGTAGGTGATGATATATCATAGAACTGAAGTATAGATGATGAACTGACCATATATTTAAGCATTTCAAGACTTTTCTCTTGCTCCATTGACCAAAATCTTGTAATATCAGTTCCCTCCATGGTAATGTTAAATTTGTTAAGTGGGAAAAATATTGCACTACACCTAGCAAACACATAAGAGATGATTTGTCATGAAGTTTTTAGTATTTATAACCACTTTAACTTTTTCAACATCAGGTTTAAGCCTTTCTGAAGTTAGTACATATCCAATGCACTTGAATGAAGTTAAATTTACTTTAAAGATTGTTTTTTTTTTAATTTACTTTTGTTAATGTTTAAGACTCTTTCCTAAAATCTGTATAATAGTCTCAGCACAAGTAAGTCATGTTTCTGCTTGGTCTCTCCATCTCTCCCCAGATAATAATGTCATCAGTTATGTTGACTATACCATCTACCGCTTCAACTATTTTTGCCACAGCTCTCTAACACATATCTGGAGCTAAAGAGATTCCAAACAGTACCATTTATTTTATTTATTTATTTTATTTTTATTTTACATTTGTTGACCGGGATAGTCCAATTGGATACATGTCCATTTTCAGTGGAGGCCCGGGGAGAAAAGCTCCAAGGTAACCAAATTAGATAAAAAATGCAGTCTATACAGTAGTTGACATATATAAGCAAGCAATAAGGTTAATGATTAACAATTTATGCCGAGGTTGCATATCTAGGCAGATAAAAGTAGTTCTGGGGTAACGTAATTCAAAGTGTAGGTCTTCATTAAGTTGTTCAAGTCAGGAAGCATATTGTTTTTATATCATACAGTTATTTACAGATAAAATATTTACAGTGGTTACATGCCAAAACACATTAGAGTTAGACAAGGTAAGGGTCAGGATAGTGCAACAGATAACTAATTATTTTAGCCTCATTGTCAAGAAGAGTTAATCGGGTTTACTACATTGACATAGCCAGTTTAACGTCAAATGTTGTTTAAGTCTAGTCTTGAATTGACTCAGGGAGTTGAGCAAAGTAATTTCTGTTGGTAGAGAGTTCCAGGTTTTGCTAACAGAGTTTGCAAAGAGAGAGTCAGCGGCAGACTTTTTAGTTTTGATAGACTGGACTAGTAATTTATTAGAGGATCGAAGTGGCCAGTGATTGTGATAGGGGGTAATAATATTTGTAAGAGCAGGAGTATGATCTGGATTGTAAAGTATCTTTTGGGCAGTTATCATAAGGTTATATTGGATCATGCTGGGTAGCTCTAGCCACCCAAGTTGGTTTAGGTTAATACAATGGTGAGTCCTATAAGGCAGGCCGGTGCCAAATCTGGCAATATGGTTATAGCAGATGGAGAGTTTGTTGAGGAGAGATTTGTTTAGGTTGATGAGTATCGGGGATGCATACAATAGAGTTGAAAGAAGGTGAGAGAGAGCTATGGCAGCTCTAGCAGGAGGAGTTAAAAAGGCTTTTATCCTGTACAGAGAGCCTAGTTTTTTATTGATGGCCTTTATAGTTTGATTAACATGTAGGTCGAATTTGAGATTATTATCGATTATTACACCTAGCAGTTTTGTAGAGGAGTGTGAGGAGATTATTGTGCCATTGTTAGATTTAATGGTAAAAGTGAATGCAGTAGACCTGTGGGTTGGTGAGAATAGGAGTAGTCTGTTTTTTGTGGGGGATTCAGGATCAGACGCCGTCCAGAAAGCCAGTTTTCAATAATGTTAAAGGTGGTTTGTGTGGCTGACCACAGTTCGTTTGGAGAAGTGGCCAAGCAAATCAGGGTGGAGTCGGCAGCATACTGGACACAGCTGACTGTAGGGATAGCAGAATAGAGGTTGTTAATGAAGATGGAGAAAAGTAGGGGCCCTAGTATGGATCCCTGGGGTGCACCTAGTGTGTTGGGTAGTAGATTAGAAAGCTTATTTTTCCACAGGACAGCCTGTTGTCTATCTTTCAGATAGGATTGGAACCATTGGATGACTATATTATCTAGGCAGAAAGTTTTCAGGGTATGGATTAGTAGTTGGTGATCCACCATATCAAATGCCTTGGAGAGGTCCAAAAAGAGGGCTGAGGATAAGTTATTGTTGTTGCCATTGTGGTTTATGATATTAGAGAAGACTAGAAGGGCTGTGGTAGTACTGTGGTGTGGTTGGAAGCCATGCTGGGAGTCTGCCATGAGGTTATTCTGAGTTAGGTGATGCATCAATTGTCTATGGATACATTTTTCCATGATTTTTGCAAGTGGGGATAATATTGCTTTTGTCCTATAGTTGGATAGTTCAGTAGAGCTACCTCCTTTGTGAAGTGGGATTACATAGGCTATTTTCCAAATAGAGGGGATTCTAGCTTCTGGTATTGTTCGATTGATTATGAGTATTGAGATTGGGTAAGCAATAGCATCAGCTGCTTTTTGTAGATAATCGTCAGGGAGTTGGTCATCGGAGAGAGTAGTTGGTTTCAGTTTTTTAATTAGGGTATGGATGAGGGAGGTGGCAACTGGTTGGAGTCTGAGTGTAGGTTGGTTACTGGGGGTGTTGATTTCATGACAATGGGGGCTGGGAGGTAGTTGACTTGCTAGGGATTGAATGGTCTCAGTAAAGAAATGGTTAAAACTGTCAGAGACTTCCTCGGGAGGTTTATCAATGGAGGCTAAGGGGACTGGTGTGGAAGTTTGTCCAGGATGTAATAGCTTGTTTATACCTGCCCAGAATTTCTGAGGCTTGTTGTGATTTATTTCCTGTAGATTATGGTAATTTTTTTTGTCTAGTAGAATGAATTTTTTAGTAACTTTCCTAAGTTGCCTATATTTCATGTGGTCTTGGGGGTCTTTAGTAGATCGCCATAATGCCCATACCTTATTTCTGAGGGCAATTCCAGGATTTGTTAGCTTAGACAAATAGTGTTGTAGAGTACAAGGGGTAACTGGTTTATTTAGGGCAGGAGGGAGCCAGATTTCTATGGGGCAGACTATAGGTGCTTTAGACCCAGGTCAGCAGTGTACATTTGCAGAGGATTACAGGTTTATGTAGGATTACAGGTTTAGGTATTAACCTTATCAGTTTGTTGTGGTCTGACTTCGGACAGGCACAGTTTCTGTAGGGTAGCGGTCTTCAGGTTGGAGAGCCTTTTTAGTCAGGGTATTTGAGAGGGACTACCTTATCAGTTTGTTGTGGTCTGACTTTGGATAGGCACAGTTTCTGCAGGGTAGCGTTCTTCAGGTTGGAGAGCCGTTTTAGTCAGGGTATTTCAGTGGGACTACCAAAGTGGAGAAAGAGGCTGCCGACTGGGTCTGAAAGCACCGGGGATCAAAAATTGTGCATATATAGAGTTATATTAAATGTGCACAAGAAAGAGTGGCATCATTTAACTTAATTTTCCAGAATGCTTGATTAGCACCAAGTGCAAAAAAATAAGGTGGTATTATGCATTGTTGAAACTGCATCTTTAATTGACAGACATTGGTATTACACATTGGTACTGAATGCCACAAGGTTCAGAGACAATTGCACACAGTGGGTTAATACTCTATATGCACTATTTCAAAATCTGAAGCCATAGTTCTCCATGGACAAGCTCACATGCTAATGAACCACCTCACCCTAGACTGTATGCAATTCAAAGAAAATAATAAAATAAGTAACAAAGGGCCACAGTTCCAAAGGCAAACCAAAACTGTAATATATGAGTGCTTTAGTTCACTCAAATCAAATGAACTTCTTCCCAACTACATATGTTACAGGACCAGAACTGATATTTCTAAGAAAGATGTCGCACTGCTAACTACAGCAATCCTTTTTCCCTGCTGATATGTCTGTCAGCATATAGATCTGCATATTATACTAGTCCTAATTGTCTAAATTAAATAACAACTAACATCTCTATTGCCCAGTAGAAATATTCTTCCCCCAGGAAAGATCCCTGTGGTTCATGCAAGCTTGTTACCACAACTACAATTTCCCTTTCCCCACACAGTTGTGCTAGTGAGTTCCCACTAGTTGAATGCCCCACATTTACCATATCCTTTTTCTCTATCATAATACGGTAATGACCCTAGCACCATCATCATGCCTAATGAGTGAAACTTTTTTAGGCAAGATGGCAGAGCAGTGCTCAAAAGTAATACTAAATTAGCAAGGCATAATATATATTAATAAACAATACCAAGAAGCACTGGTAAGGTAGATTAGAACTAATTAATCGGCCGCTCTTTGAAGTGCTGTTATGCTACACTGTGAACTGTTCACACCTGTATGTCATTCAAATTAGCCAACAAACCTCTGCACACTTCTCATCATTGCAGTGATCTTGTCTATGAATTGTTGCAAAGAATGGTAGCATGCTAAAAATAATGCACAGACTGGACTTGTTCAGCTGCACAATATATTTATGAATACACGGAAAGTGCCATTTTAGTTTAAGTTCTGGAGATCTACCATATCCTTAGTTTGTCCTACTTTATGACTGTTGCAATATTTATCCATTCATAGACTTCATTAAGTCTTGAGTTCATGTTTCTCCAGAATATTCGGGATGTCCCCTTCAAGATCGCCCATGTCTATGCGATCCAGGATCTGGAACTTAAAACCTGTGTGTCTTTTATGAAGAGAAAAGTGTTTGGCTAGTGCATTATTTTTACATCCAGAGCGGATTTCTGACATAAAATCCTACGCTTGAGTTTATTTACAGTCTTGCCCACATAGAATGCATCACATTCATTTTACTGTGCCCTGTAAATTACTTTTTTAGTGTTACAGTCACCCCCATGCACTAGTTTTAATGATCTTCTTTAAATAAGGGCAATAAAAACTATCACCTTGCTGTATAAATATACAAAATGTACAATTAGTTTCGCATCTTTTAGTGCTTTTCTCACATGGTCTAGGTTTAAATTCAACAAAACTTCTAATGTTCCTGGCCTTCCTATAAACAAATGATGGGGCTTCAAGTCAGATGTTAATCAGAAAAGGGTTTCCTGTGACAATGTCCCAGTTTTCTTCAATAATATTTTTGATACTGTGATAATCCAAAGTGTATGTCAGGATGCAGCTATTTTTGCATTTGTTATTCTCTGTGGAATTACTTAACATTTTTCTACTGGGGAGGTTGAGTGAAGGTGCTTCAGTCCTTTTCAGTTCTATAATGGGTTCCAGGATGTTTTTTAACATCTGACTTTCATAGCCTCTCACTAGAAAATCATTCTGACATCCCGAATATTCTGGAGAAACATGAACTCATGTGGCAATTAAAGCTGAACTCTTTTAGGAAGCCTGGACTAAACTACTACTGTTCAATTAAAAGTGCACTGGAACTTAGAAAATTGCCACATTGTTTACATGACTAATTGTATTTTATTTTATTTTATTCTACAAATTGGTTTTAAATACCATTTTAAATCAGTTGAAATTTAAGTGCATATTTTGTTTCCATCATCATACAGACATTTTTTCTTATTTTTATTTTTTTCCTGGTTCTTTTTTCCACTTTATTCAAAATGATGTGTAATAACAATACTAACTGATTATACAATTATATAATTTTTTAGGTTTCTTGTACACAGACCTGAAGAAGTCTAGAAGGACAAAAGCGATCTTGGTTAACAATAGGTTAGGAAAATAGAAATTGATTTTTACATGCAAAATGTATACGTATATATTTATATATATTTTTTGATTGCCAAATGAACTAAGGTTGATATATTTCCAGCCACGTAGTACATTGTCTTGGATAAAATCACAGACTTAATAATCTACTTAATTTATTGTTGTTTGTCTTTCAACCTTTCCCGGTTAGGGGTCGCCACATGATTGGCATTTGTTTTTTTATGGTTTCGAATTGCCAGCCTGATGCCCAACCTTCAATGAAGGCACACCCATTCAACACATGTCGTTCAAACGCCCACTCAACCGCGGGGAGGACATGCAGACTCCACACAGAAGGCACTCCCAACCCAAGACAAGAATTGAACGTGAGAACCTCTTGCTGTGAGGCAACAACGCTACTGCTGCACCACCACAGAAGTACCTAATTTGGTTAAATAAGAGGTACCACATCATTATATAATTTTATTTAAAGTACATAAGGGTTATATATTATTATGACAGCTACTAAGTAGGGCAGGACCAGCTCGAATGTCACACTGATGGGGGAAGGGATGTGAATTTAACATGTGTACCAATAACACTTTGTTTTACAGCACAATAAACCACTCCCATGCCTGATAAAAGTATATATATATTTAGAAAGCTTGTGAGGAAATTATTAGTCTATTTTTGTTTTACTTGGATTGCTTGTCTGTGTACTTAATAAAGGATTTTCGACTGGAAACAGACTGCCTGCCTTGCTTGGATTACTTTCAAATACTTAGTAATGCAATTATATATTTTCTATTATTACTTTTTGTTTTGTTTTGTTTTGACTTAAGACGAGTTTACGTTCGCTACTTCTACTACTATTGTCTGATCTGAGTAATATACAGTGATTAACTAGAAATGTATGGACTGAAAATCTTCCACACAGAGAAGTTTTTTACACTGTTTTGATTTTGGACCCACTACACTTTAGTGAGTTGTTTTGAGACTTCAGGGATACCACAGAGATTACTTGTTTTATGATTAATGTATTCTGACGCTGTGTTCCAGCGGGCAGGAACAAGTTTGGAGAAGAATATTTCACAAGTGGCAATTGCAAAAGTAGGCCTCAACAGAAGAAGAGAAGATCAGATTTAGAATTATATAAGGAGTAGGTAGAGTCTAATGCCTAATTTATGAAGAAAACAAGGGCTATAACTTTGGTTAAGAAGTTTAAATGTCACTGTGTTAAGCAGGAGTGGGTCTGTCACTTACAGATAACTATTTTCCTTTGCTGAATGTGAGGCGCTGCTGTTCTTATTTACTGAAAATGTGAATAAATCTAGGGATTTGATTTTCAGCATTTTAGTGGATAGTAGTATCATTAGAAGTACCCAAAGCTCTGATGTGCAGTCCATAATCATGACTGGGGAGATGAGCATTAATGGCTGAGGCATGTTCAGTTACTAAAGTAAGATATTGAAAAATCCTGTAAGAAAAACGTATCTGAGATGGCACTTCTTGGGTTTCAAAGTAAAGAATTTTAAGTAACTTTCCTCTATAATATAAGCTGTGGGATATTTAATGGAAATATTCTTAACCAGCTTAAGGTTTTGGTATATACCAGTGATGGCAACCTTTTGGGTTTGGCATATCAAAAGCTGCTGTCACAAAATAATTCAGTGCACTTCACATGAGCAACAAATGCAAAAGCAGTGTCTTTGGTAACTTGGGTGCTGGTGATCGATGGTGTGTCACGCAACACGTTGTGTGCGTGTCACCTTTGACACGCATATCATAGGTTCGTGATCACTGGTATATACCAAACAACATTAATGAACTTTTACAGTGTTGACTATAATGTTATTTTTATTGAGCCAATCCCAAATAGACAAAGTCAGATTGTAATGGCCAAATTTCCCCAGTCAGTATGATTACCACTTTGGATGTCCTGGAGAAGAGGCCATTGGTCACATGGAACTAACCTAGCCAACAAAGAGTACATAAATAAATATAGTCCTTATAGTGAATACACAGAGGCAGTGGCCCTATTATCTTTAAGGCGAATAATGTCATCAGTGTACAGAAGACAAGTGGTATGTGGAGATCACAGGAAACTAATTTAGGAATAGTAAAAATAGTAGTAGACCCAGAGCACAGCCCTGTAGCATGGTTTTGTTAGATGATGTTGAATAAAGAGATAGAGCTTCCAACGTCTCTTGGTAGCTCAGGGACTTTAGGCCTGTTATCTTTTGAGTTAGGAACCTTTGGGGTATTTCTAATTGTCTGATATGTTTAGTGGCATATGTTCAAAAGGGGACTGATGTACTTGATAACTAGTCTGAGCAATACTGCATAGAAGTGGGGGGTGATTACCTCTTTAAAATTGACAATATTAATTTAGCAGTTAGGTGGACTAAATAAAAGGATTTGTTGACAAGAAACAAATTTTATCCAGGGGACTTTAGACCTATCTCCTTCATTAATACTGATGCCAAAATTCTAACATCAGTTTTTGTAAAGAGGATAGGAGCAATTCTTCATAAACTAATGAGGCAGGGTAGAGAGGGTTTGTTAAGGGAAGGACAGATGAGGAGAGTTGAAAATAGTTGAGGAAGTTTATCACTCAAGGGACACGAGATGGGTGGAACCAGGCAGATATTATCTTTTTTGACATTCCAAAAGTATTCAACACAGTTGAGTAGCATTTTTTATTTAGACTTTTGGAAGAGATTGGTGCTGGTCCAAAATATAGGTGATGGAACAAAGTACTATATGACTCTCTGGAGGTGAAGTAGTTGCCATTAAATGGTGACTTGATGAGGGCAGTAAGGGGTGACAGTGGTACAAGGCAAGGGTGCCTGTTATTTTCAAATTTATTTGTTTTAGTAATAGGCATGCTAGCAAAAAGGGTAAGGAATATTTGAAGGGGGTACCATGTAAGTGAAAATATTTAGTCTCTCCACAGATGATTAAATGCTGGCAACAACAGACAGGACAGATTTAGTGATGGAATGAATACATATTAGGGATATTTGAAGAATTTAAAATATACATTAATGCTTGATCACAGGAACAAGACTGTGCAGGTTAGAATTGAAATGGGGAAAGACTGAATAAAAAATCAGTTGATCAGCAAGAAGGATCTGGTTCAGTATTTGGTTGTAAGAGTTTGGAGGACTTTAGACCAGATGCTACAAGAAAATTAAAGAGGTGTTAACCCAAATTGCAGCTTATTGAGAAGATGGTTTAGTGAATCTTATGTGCTTGTAGAAAGACTAAATGTGATAGAAGAGATGCTACTTCAGAGGGTGTTATATATGATTAGGCACATTCCATCAAGGGAAGATACAAAAATGGTTCAGAAGAATACAGGGGAGTTTATGAAACAATAAGAGGAGTAGAATAACAAAAGAACATTTTTGATTGAGAAGACAATTGGGAGGATGGGGTATGGCTAATTTTCAGATGTGCTTGCAGGCAGCGAGGTTAGCATTTGTAATAGCTACCAAGGAAGAGACTGAGAATAGGGATGTGTAGTAGGAAACTGATAGGTTAAAGCAGATTCTGAAGTTATATAAGGCAGAAGGATGTGAAGAGAAGACATTTAGAGATTAAATTAATGAGTGTGTAGAAGAGCTCTGTTGTTAAAATGCAAGGCAAAACTTTGACTTGGAAGAGGTGGAGAAGTAGAGGCCTAAAATTTAGACAGTGTCATCTACAGAGTGGATGGAGAGGAATACAAATAGAAGGTTATACTTTTGGAGGAGGGGACAGGAAGTTTTGCTATGAAGGAAGAAAGGTTAATGTTTGCAATTTATGCAATTGAAATTGCCTATTAAGACATGGTTAGTAAGGATAGATGTGGGAATTTACAGTTTGAAGATAAATGAAAGAAAATGTATGCACGATTAGAAAAGAATAAAGATGGACAAGTGATGTAAACTTAAAGAGGTGGGGTGGTGGTGGAAGGTGTAGATATACTTCAGGAAGAATGGATTAAGGTGCTGTGAAGATATGATAAATTAAAAGTTGTACCTGCAATTTTTGATTAATATAATGCATGGTTATACAGATGGTTTAGATCACCACTCCAGTTGCAGAGATCTAGGAATTTGGTAGAAGCGGAAAGTTGGCGATGTGGAGAGAAGGAGCCAGGAATTTTTTCATATGTCTGGAGAGTACCAGGCAAGCAAGTACATGTGGAACTGTTATATACAGGAATCAGCAAGGATATATGGAAAGCATGTTCCAAAACTGGGAAGTTTATACTCATTGGTTTGGGTGAAGAGAGAAAGAGAAAGTGGAGTTACTTTACATGGGAGGATGAATGAGGAATCTTATAGCTAAAGCATGGAAAGGGCAGGTAAGTTGGAGGGATGAGATGGTGAAACCCAATAATTTGGTGACATATACAGTAGCTTGCAGCTCGGGGGGGGGGGGGAATAAGAAAAGAAGAGATACATTTTGGAAGGAATGTGGAAAGTCCTAGATAGGTATACTGGGTGATTCATTTAATAAGAGGTTTATGTTAGCCTAAAGAAATCAAGTAGGTGTCACATTTTCTGTTTCATGTTGCATTAAAACATTTGCTCTGTCAAGGGTTGGTAGTCTTTTCCTTAAAAATGGCGGGCTGTGTGGGAATACAAGTGTGAAGTTAGGACAAGGAAGATTAAAATAAAAAAAACCCTGCTACACAGCTATACTAATTTTGAAATCACTGTACCTCAAAGAAATTGAATTTCTCATAAAACAGCATTTTGGCTTCTAATCATACTTAACCTTCTGTCATTGAACATATAACAAAAAGCCAACATCAGCAATCCAAAGCTACAGTCATACATAATCACAACTACAATGAGATAGGAAAGCGTGCACTAATTATGCAAGATCTATCCAATTACATGTCATTCATAAGTATTATCCTTCACAAATCCTCATGCAACTTTCGGCACTGTAAGGGTCTCCGTGTTTCACAAAATACAGTTTGCAAACAAACATACAGTTCCCAGAAAATGTACTGCAGATCCTGTCTATAGCCATTGCATTCATGCTATGGAACTTTGGATGTTTTCTTAATCATATACAAGGAGGAAACCACAACATCAGTCTTAGACCAACCACCTAAAGAATTCCACAGCATATTCTGAAAAAAATCTGTGCTGGGTGAAAAACCTGGCTACAGCTACCTTCTTGCCAAATATGCATGTAAACAAAGCTTTTGATAATCATCCCTAGACAGCTGACATGCAGCTGTACAACAAATATACTGTACGGCTATAAAACAGGAACATTCTCAGTGGAGTTCCAAGGAACAACAGGGAAAAGTGGAAGATGCATGTTTATTAATTTCAGGGAAGCAGAGCAGCATCCATGCATTTCCCAGTATGCTGGGCCTACTGTCCAGATGCCAATGGAGCTACAAACCTACTAGACTATGTAGCATAATACAGTTTAATTTAAAACCTATGCCACTGCTACATGAATAAGAATTTGAAACAAAAAAAATGATGATGTTCATCATTATGATCACTGCTGCAGTATCATAAGCTATACGAGTTATATCTTGCATAGGATATAACAGCCAGCCAGCCAACTTCCAAAGCTTCAGGGCACCTTCCATATTCATAAACCATTAGTCAGCTTGAGATGAGTTGGCTAACAGTCTGATCTGAGGATCAAGCCCTACAAAGCGTTCCTGCTGCTGAGAAGAGTGCTCCACTGCGGGCTTTCAAGGACCGACTATCTGTTAACGCTGTTCCATTGCCAGCCAGATAAGTTCCCCTTCAGGAAGAACAACTTCTACTTTACATTTTATCACAGAAAACTTACTTTTTCTATAAAATAATTACTTTTTTCTTTTCTTTTCTTAATATTGGGAGCTTTTCTTCTCTACTGTTTTTAATGTAGGGAAAAAAAGAGTTTTTGTTGACTTAATCACAACTTTTATAAACTTTTAAACCAGAGCATACATTTTCCTTTTGTGCAAACACTTGTTAAAAGCTGTTTAAAACTACTTTTTGGTGGAGAAACTGTTATTTTACTTTTTTAGGGATAGGGTAAGCATTTAAAGTGCTTTTTACTGTATTTGTGTTTTTTCTGAGAAACATTCCCTGGGATTCAATAAACTCCATGCAAGAATAGCACTATTCTTGCACGGAGTGGTTCGTGTCCGTATAGCTCAGCAACACAGCTTGCATAATCATGAAGGCACACTATTGTTCAACTTATACAGACACGAACCATGAATGAGTGCAGGGGGTGTGTTCAAGTAGTACAAGGACATTGAACATGGCCCCTGCACTCAGAAAGTGCTGTACGGCACTTTCTAATAGGACCTGGCATAATATTAGAGAATTACTCTAATATTATGCCAGCATTAGAGTGTCCACAGAAATATACACTGCATCAGGAAAGCAATGCAGGGGGTGTGTGACAGGTTCTGTGACACATACCCTGCATTGTAAAAGTGCCGTATGACACCTTTGCAACCTGCTAAAGTAGGAAATGTGTTCAAATGCACAAATAATGGGGGATAAATCCCTCAAAAGGGACACAACATACATATTACCCCATAAACTTAGAAAGTTGATAGAAAACAGGTCATGTATTAACATGAATTACCGAAAGATAGAGGTCTGAAGCAAATGTATGGCAATATTCCCTGACAGCAGTCCATGTGGACAAAGGCACAAATAATGGGAGGAAAGGAAGAAAATAGGGACACCTCTGAAAAATTGCCCTCACACACTTAGAAAGTTGATAGAAAACAGGATATGTATTAGCAGGAGTCCCTGAAGGATAGAAGCCTGAAAGCCAAATGAATGCCATTATTTCCCAATTGCAGTCCGCAATGCCTTGTCAGAATACCACAATACTCACTTATATAACATAATAATATAATAATAATATTATATTTTTTTCTAGGCTAAGGAATGTTTAAGCATAGCTAAGTGGGCATCCCATAAGAGATAAATACAAACATACAGGCAAATGTTCCAAGCCACGATAGTGTGGTGGTTAGAGTTCTGACTTTGCATGCAGGCATTTGCAGTTCAAGTACCAAGATAAGCAACTTATTGTTCTATGGGAAAGTAGTGTTAAAGTTATTTTTGTAAACTTAAATTATGTAGCAACTGTTTTTTTGTCAACCAGGGTAGTGCAGCTGGTATACAATGTAAGTATGAGTGCATATAACATATGAAACCATCCATGTACATACACACAAGTGCCCCATACAGTATAGTCACACCCCTTGCCAATGTAAGGAAAGCACATAGAGGGATGTCATGTAAAGTATATGATATACACTTAAATGAAACCAGTCCTCTGATATATTTAAAAAATTAAAAGTGAGCAATGGTTATCAATGCTCAGCTTTGCTTAGCAAGTGTAACCATTGCTAAGATGTGAATGCTAAGCAGCAGGTAGCTCAGCTAAGTGGATATGTGCACAGTTAAACACTGCTCAACAACTTCTCCTTTAAGCAGTGTTAAAACCGGCTCAGCAGATTTGCGCACTGCTTAGCAGAGCTTAACCTTTTCCAAATGGTCCAATGATAGAAAAGGGTGGGAATATCGGACTATTTGAATGGGGCAGGCTGGAATACAGCTATAATTTGTTATAGTCCATCTGTGCAGATACAATGGCTGGTGTTGGAGAAGGAATGCGCTTTTGAATGCAACACTGGAGCACTCGGGAGTCCAGGGTCATGGCTGGACTCCTTGTTAAAAACCATAAGGAGAGACTGCTGCAGGGCCAGTACCAGGGTTCCCAATACAAAGCGTAGGACTGGGACCCTCTTGCATGTGAACTCCTTAGTGCTACTTGTATCCCTCAGACTGGTGAGCAGGTACAGCACCACTATGTCGACCTAAAGTGTAGGAAGGGGGTGCTCTTAGACCAGTGGACCCAAGATGGACGGTCCCAGAATGCTCCAGTGGTGTGTAAGTATCACTATCAAGTAGTTTGCAGCAAATACTAGCCTGAGAATGTGATACACAGATATGCATAATGTGTTAATGTGTGTTTTTCTCCCCTTCAGCTGCAGCAGAGAGGGCTAGTAACGTGGAAGCCCATGGTTACAGAGTGCTGAGGATGTGCCGACAGGCTGGTGAGTACAAATCTATTTAGCAGTATTTGGTTAAAATAGCTAAGAAGGAGTACATTGCTTACTACTAGTAGGTATACTGCTATTGTGTGAACTGAATAAATAAAAGAATATGACTGACAAATATTGAAGTCCAATAAAGACCTTTAGAAAAACTTTTGTATTTATTCTGGTATGTTGTTGAAGATATACATAGAATGTATACAGGTTCTTCACAGCAAATATGGGCTGAGACAGCATACATTAACTGAGGTGCATCTGTGAATAAGCTGTTAGGAGTAACTGTAGATGGTGTAGCTGTAAAATGACATATAAATGAAATGTGAAATATATACTGCATTAAGCTCTGAGCCCTGAATAGTAATATGTCAAGTTTGAAAGTGTATTCCATCCAGCATTGCTTTGTGTTAACCTTTGCTTTCCCAGTTGTAGTAATCCAAACGAGTAATGCACAGTACAATAACCATTTGTCATGCATGCATCACAGAATTACAAGTTTAGACTATCTAACCAAGAGACTATTAGGCAGAAACCATTAAAACAAGAAATAGTAGTTCCCTGGTAGCTCAGTGTGATCAGAAATAGCTTAGTTGTTACTTTTGCACACCCAGATATGGTTCGAATCCAGGGAGTGGTACTAAGATGTGTGCATATCTACACACAAGGAATCAGGAATAAATGTAAACAGATACTTTTCCCACAGGTTTTACAGGTAAGTAAATGTTGCAAGTAGCTGTATGAAGGGTATATTAATAAACTGTGTACAACTGTTCAATTGCCCCATCACATGCCTGCAAATGACAGCAGGGTAGGTACATACAATATGCACTGTTCATGAATCATACTTCTCAGCTGTACAGATATTCACTGAATGTCCAGATATTTGTCTCAGATTTGTCGTCCATTTTACATAAAGTAGAGGTGTCATGGCAAATCAGTGGCAAACCATTATAGACCAAAGTTAGAAAATAACGATAGACATACAAGTGTCAGATGTCATATCCATCAGAAAAGCCATGCAAATGCAATACCTGTAATTTTATCACCTTTCTAAGTTTGTAAGAGCAATATCTAAAAATTGTCCGTATCTATGGGCCTTTGTCCCACTCGTATGTATGGCTTTGTCCAGATCTCATGCTCTAAAAGGTTGAGAGGTATGTTTCCAATACATGTCTCTCAAGTGTCATGCTGTCACGGCTAGTGGTCACTGCTACAAATAATCCTGGATACAGATAGGAAACCAGTTGACATATGCCTGTAGCAAACTCACATAGCAGTCCAGGGTACCACTCCTGTGCCAGATATGTAACCCTGACATGTATGAGTCCCCTCTAGTCATGTACCCAGAGTTTGCCTTATACCATTCCAGGCTGAAAGTTTAATAGGTATGTTTGTACTACAGAAGCTATGGCCATAGATAGATGTAAAGTGAGGGCAGACCCATAGAGTATTGAGCAGGCAACAGTACATCCTACAAATATCTGGACATAACATTACATTAGGGAAACTACACTCAGCTGCTAAGCATGTCACCAAGCACTATCCAAACTACAGTCAGACTGATACAATACTAACCCAAATCCGCTATGGGGAATTACACATGTATTGGCAAATATAGCAGGCACTACAGGGATGTAACAGCACTGAAAAACAGACACCGGTGTGAAAGTGCATGCCCACAACCAATTCCACCACAGTCACAGTAACATACTGGTAAGCCAAAGGAACAGTACGGTATAAGGACTGTGTGAACAAAAACATCTCAACATGTTTTCCACTCACACACTCACTACTCCTACATATACTAGCCCAATTCACAGTGTAGTATGATGCCTGACCATGGTATGGGACATGTCTCAGTCTGTCCCTACAAACATATACAGCCGATAGACCACCAGAAACTGGAGCAGCATGCACAGGCAAATAGAAAAGGAGCTATAACACATATACCAAATAACATTGACACTACACTGCTACACAATCCTGACAGTCTGTCAACAATCACCATAAATACACAGACCTCTCAACTGTTCAGAGTTCCACAGAATATCCAGGCTTTGTCTGCATATATAAGGCCTCTTACACATAACATGTCTGGCAGTCTGCTACATCACTGAGATGGTATCAGGAATGAAGGCACTAAATAATGATATACCCTACCTATCACCCTCTTACTGCGTGACATCTGGACAAAGCCTGACATACTTGGGGGACAGAAGCCCCAAAACAGGGGCATATGTGAAATATTGCTGTTATAAACTGAGACAGTTGCTGGTGTAACAGGGTTTGTTGTAACATATCTTTTCTGATGGATATGACGTCCAAAACACAAATGGATGATACCATTTACTGACTGCAATCCCCACAGTATGCTACTGATTTTCCAAAGACAAAAAATGTCTGAGGAACACACCAAACATGAAAGTCCCAAATCTGGCCATTCTGCAGATAGCCCTATAGTTGAGAGTTATGTCAACCACATAACACTGTCAGACTTAAAATCACGCAGAAAAGCCATGTCCACACAAAACCTGTTAAACTAGCATTAATTCAACTGTATAACAACAATACTTAAATTCTGTCCTTATGTCTAGAACATTCTCCCCCAGCTTGTTGGGCTGTCTCCACAGTTTTTGTTGTAAGAGGTATTTCCAATTACCTTCTGAGCTGCTGTTGTTCACACATCTCCATGAAGTCCTCCTCACAGGGAAGGAAAAGGGGCAACACCCACATGAAGTACTCAATTATAGGAGTGTGTTGCCATGCCATTTGCTATAGGAATAACTCCACAGCTGTTCTGCATTCAATTAGCTAGTGGGGGGACACCAGTTGGTGCACAGGACATGAGCATTACCTACAAAAGGCAAGCTGCTGCCTATGCAAAACAGATATATACCCTACATCTGGGAGAGAGAGAGACACACACACACACACACACACACACACACACACACACACACACACACACACACACACACACACACACACACACACACACACACACACACAGACCAAGAAACCAAGCTACACATATTGGAATAAAACCAACCATACTTGGAAAAATAAATGTATGTCAAACAAGTAAGCATGTAATGGAATGCAGTGGGGGGTATGTAATAACAGGAAATAGGAAGTTCAACAAATATGTCTCAACAAGACTTGCTGTACTGATATATTGCTGATCAGAACCTATGGTCATAACAACTGGGTCTGTCTGCCTTGACATAGATCACAGCTCAGGCCCCTGAGTCACCCTAGGAAAGAATGGCTCACATATGACTACTACTGGATTGTGTGTGGAACAATACTAACTGTGACACTGCTAGGCCAGCTACTGGGATGTCGGAGATATCATATGTTAATTGTGAATACAACTATGATATACACATTTGTCACAGAAATGTGAGAGACCTATACAGGGTATGTGCATAGTGAAATACTGTTGTAGGTGTGTGCGTTGAACTGCATGTGATATACTAAGCTCATGCCATTCAACTGTCCAGTGCTATGCACACTGACCATATGTGTGCCTCAGATTTGTAGTCATTTACCCATAGAGTTGTGTTATGGATGGCAAATCACTGACAACTTCTGAAGACTGACATTACAACATCTCCTTCCCTTTCTTTTGGCTGTTCCCATTAGGGGTCGGCACAGCAGATCATCTGTCTCCATTCCCTACTGTCCTCTGCATTTTGCTCTGTCACACCAACCACCTGCATGTCCTCTATCACCACATCCATACACCTTATCTTAGGCCTTCCTCTTTTCCTCTTACCTGGCAGCTTCATCCTTACCATCATTTTCCCAATATACTCAGCATCCCTCCTCATCACATGTCCAAACCAACATAATCCCGCTACTTTCTGGCTTTGTCTCCAAACCGTCCAACTTGAGCAGACCCTCTAACATACATATCCCTAATCCCATCTACCCTTGTCACACCCAGTGCAAATCTTAACATCTTTAACTTTACCATGCTGGTCTCACTACCATCTTGTAGACCTTCCCTCTCACTCTTAATGGTACTGGTCTGTCACAAATCACTCCTGACACTCTTCTCCACCCTCCCCATCTTGCCTGTACTCTCTTCTTCACCTCTCCCCCACACTTATCATTACTCTGAACTGTTGATCCCAAGTATTTAAACTCATCCACCTTTGCAAATTCTACTCCCTACATCCTCACCATTCCTCTACCCTCCCCCTCATTCACACACATATATTCTGTCTTAGTCCTGCTGACCATCCTTCCTCCCCTCTCTAGAGCATATCTCCACCTCTCCAGGGTCTCATCAACCTGTTCCCTACTCTCAGTACAGATCACAATGTCATCTGCAAACATCACAGTCAACGGGGATTCCTGTCTGATCTTGTCTGTCAACCTGTCTATCACCACTGCAAATAAGAAAGGGCTCAGAGCTGAACTCTGATGTAATCCCACCTCCACCATAAACACACCTGTCACTCCCACCACAGAAGTCACCGCTTTCACACTACCCTTGGAAATATCCTGCAGCTCTCTTACAGATTGCTCCACCACTCTTGACTTCCTCATACAATACCACAACTCCTCTCTAGGCACCCTGTCATATGCTTTCTCTAAGTCCGCAAAGACACAACGCAACTCCCTCCAACCTTCTCCGTACTTTTCCAGCATCACTCTAAGAGCAAACATTGCATCTGTACTGCTCTTTCCTGGCATGAAACCATACTGTTGATCACTAATTCTCACCTCCCTTCTTAACCTAGCTTCCACTTCTCTTTTCCATAACTTCATGCTGTGACTGATCAATGTTATCCCTCTGTAGTTACTACAGCTCCGCACATCACCCTTATTCATATAATCGGTGCCCAAACATTTTTTCTCCACCCCTCACATATCCTCTCACTTTCCAAGATTACATTGAACAGTCTGGTTAAAAAGACCACTGCCTTTGCTCCTAAACACTTCCATGCTTCCATAGGTATGTCATCTGGACCAACAGCCTTTCCATTCTTAATCCTCTTTATAGCTATCCTTACTTCCTCCTTGCTAATCTGTTGCACTTCCTGATTTGCCATACCCACATCATCCAACCTACTCTCTCTCTCATTCTCTTCATTCAACAGCCCCTCAAAGTACTCTTTCCATTTGCTCAACACACTCTCCTCGCTTGTCAGCAATTTCCCTCATTATCCTTTATCACCCTTATCTGCTGCACATCCTTCCTAGCTTGGTCCCTCTGTCTAGCAAATTGGTACAGGTCCTATTCTCCATCCTTAGTGTCCAGCCTTTCATACAACCCTTCATACGCCTCATCCTTGGCCTTTGCCACCTCTCTCTTTGCCATGCACCTCATCTCCTTATACTCCTTTCTACTTTTCTCATCTCTCTGACAATCCCACTTCTTTTTCACCAACCTCGTTCTCTGTATACTCCCCTCTATGTTCTCATTCCATCACCAGGTCTCCTTGTCCTCCTTCCTCTGTCCAGATGTCACACCAAGCACATTTCTATTTGTCTCCCTTACTAGCTGTGCTGTATTTACCCAGATATTCGGTAACTCTTCACTGCCTGTCTTAACTCTTTCCTGAACTCAACCTCACAATCACCCTTTTTCACTTTCCACCATTTGATCCTGGGTGCTGCCCTCACACTCTTCCTCCTCTTCTTGATCACCAGCGTCATCCCACAAACCAACATTCCATTTTGCCTAACTACAATTTCCCCTGTCACCAATTTACAGTCTCCAATCTCCTTCAAACAGGCCCTCCTGCATAGGAGATAATCCACCTGTGTACATCTTCCTCCAATCTTGCATGTCACCCTATGCTCCTCTGTCTTGTTAAAATATGTATTCACCATAGCCATGTCCATCCTTTTTGCAAACTCCACCACCATCTCACCTTCTGCATTCCTTTGCTTAATACCATATCTAGCCATCACCACATCCCCTCTGTTCCCTTCACCAACATGCCCATTGAAATCTGCTCCAATCACCACTCTCTCACCCATGGGTACAGACATCACCAAATCATCCAACTTACTGCAGGATTTTTCTGTCTCATCCATCGCACATGCAGCTAGCAGAGCATGTGCACTAACAACAGTCATCATTACACCATCAATTTCCAGCTTCATTAACATCACTCTATCTGACACTCTTTTCACCTCCAAAAACACCCTTGCCATACTGTTCCATCAGGATAAACCCTATATAATTTCTCCTCTCATCCACACCATGATAGAACTATTTGGTCCCAACACCGACACATCTAGCCTTACCCCCTTTCCATCTGGTCTCTTGCACACACAATATATCAACCTTCCTTCTGTCCATCATATCAGCTAGCTCTGTCCCCATAGCAGTCATACTGCCAACATTAAAAGTTCCTACTCTCACTAACACACTCCTAGCCTTTCTCCTCTCTTCCTGCCATATGAGCATCAGACATTCTCCAGGGTATGTCTGTGAATACAAAGGCTACTGTGCTATCAAATGACTTAAGTGTGTTACAGCAATATTAAGAAAGTGTCACTAATTCTGGCCCGTCATCGACCCCCCCCCATGTATGTGTGGCGTCCTCCAGATGTCCTACTCTAACAGGTTGACAGGACTGACTGAGCAGCAAGAGTGTAACTACAGTGTGCCATACTGACATAGAACGGAAATGTATATTAAGTATTACCTGTGCACATCTATGTATGAGTAGCTGTACCTGGCTGCCTCATAGCAACAGACATGGGATGCAAAATGTCAGGTAAATAAGCTGTACATGGTGTACACATGTGTAATCTCAGTGTCTGTGCATCTGATAGAGTGAGATTTCTACAGCTAATGGTTGTTGCATTGCCCTGACACAGACATGGGTACTAGAATAAGCATGATTATCAGGTTGAAATTTCAGAGGTGTCCAACTGTGTTATGAACTTGTGTCCATGCCTACTACAAACAGCCATATGACCACCAGCATACATGTATGGAATCAGCAATACCATACCTGTAAAACGTGTCTCCACCAAAGTAGAGCAATCCCCTTTGCTGGACAGCAGCAATACACAAACCAGATAATTGGTCGATATGTCAGCTGTGCAGGTCAGAGTAGGAGCAGGCACCAACTTTGCAGTGAGTCAACATTTGTCTGAGTGAGCATATAAGGTCACGGGTGGATTACTGTAAGGCAAACTATGAGTACAAATTGAACACATCCACCAAGGGCAATCACAAGGCCGCCTTCACATATGTCTGCAATCTCAGAGGCAACAATCAAACCCACTCTGTAATGGCGGACAATCACACCACATACACACACACCATAGCTATAGCCAACCTGCTGCAGACAGGTTTAGGTCAAACATCACCCCCCCCACCCCGGCTCACCATCAGTGTAGGTGGATATGCACAGCACCCACACCCCTCCCCTCATCATCAGGGAGCAGGTGCATACTGCCAAATCAAAGTCAACAAAAGCAAGTCTCCATGGGACCTGATAACATTTCTGTCTGCATCTTACATGAACTCGGGCATATGCTTCTAGCTCCATTACACACTGTATGCAAGCAAAGCCTGTGCACCATTGACATCCCATCTGCAAGGAAGATGCCCACCGTCATCCCCCTACACAAACGTGAATGATGAATGGTGGTTTATGCAATGTACTGGCCCTCAGTGGGGGGAACATGACACATCAGGACCAGTTGTGCAATGCAGGTTCATACTGTGATGATAGATGACAGGGGTATGATGTGGTTGTAAGTGGTGGCTAATGATAGGCAATATTGATGTGTTGGCTCTGTAAAGAACTCTGGGCAATGTCTGAGGTCCTGTGATGTGTTTCCCTGTTTATCTCTTCCAGGTGGCATGCAGTGTCAGCCGGCATACACTGCAGAGGAGACTGCAGCTATTACGGAAGCAATAATACAGCACCATGTGGTGCTGTTTGGCCAGAGCCGACAAAAATCTGTGGGAGCAGACTGCCCTGTGGGACAACCTTGTCCACAGAGTGAACACCTTGGGCCACCATGGCCGCACATATGATCAGGTCAGGCATTGGGCAACTGACCTGATACGTTGTGCCCGGCAAAGGGCTGCTGCATTGGCCAGGTACCGTACTGCTACGGATGGGGGTCCAGCCACACAGGCCCCACTTACGGCAACAGAGGAGCTCCTTGACAATCTTGGGGCAGCCACCACACAACACCCAACACATGAAACACCAGTCGTGGAAGTGGGTGGCACCCAGGCAACAGGCGAGGAGTATTCAGGTAAGACCACAGTGCACATCAATTTATTCATGTAGCAATCATACTGTCTTTAGTAGAGTATCTAGATGAATATGTCAGTTCAAACTGCATTTGTGGGTGGGGTTGATTAATGCACACAAGTGTACATCTATGGTGAGGAACAGCAAATTGTGCACTATCATGGCTTCTACTGTACCTGTGCAGACACGTAGCATTCATCTTGTACCAATGCCAAATGTGAGTCTGCCGACAATACCTTTCCCCCACAACAACACAGGTACCTTTGGTCTGCATGTGGGACAGCAGCCTGAATCCAGTGAGTATGGGATTTTCCTGTTGTGGCTCACCAGTACCCCAGGCATGTTAAGGTCATGAATGTGACCATGCACACAACTGTTACTCTCAGCTATTTTGCAATATTTGCATGTTCACTTGTGGTGGGGTTAACTGCATTGTATCACAGTGGTCATCACAGGGCCCTATTTGTAGGAGGTGTCACATATCTGTAGCATACCTCACAATCTGTCATTGCAAGAAATCTGGACAAAGACTGACAAAATGGAGGGAGGCCTAAAACTAGGGACATATTTTATAAATTAGTGTTATACAGTGAATATAAATATTGTACATTTATTTTTTTGAAATGCATTTGTGCAGTTGTATGTTTGTACAACTTTAAATGCCGAAAAACAAAAGTCCAAACATAACATGATTTCAAAAATGGAAATCTGGAAAACCAGATTCAACCATTTTCTAAATCGAAACATCTACACACAGTGTTATGCAGAGAGGCAAGCCCCCCTGCACCCCTCACACCCCCCTACTTTAATATACAAACTCTGAGATCGCACTACAGTGAGGGAAAGGGTTCCTTTCCCGATCCCAGCTATAGTGCGATCTGCACCCAAAATGCCAACTTTGAATGAGCGAATGACAATGTGCATTCGCTCATTGGAAGTCGCACAATTTTTTTTCGGCATTTGAGACATCTGGAGGTTGTACTTTTGCACTTTGGTGAATCATACAACCTCCTTACAAAAAAATGAATGTATACCGGTGTACACACACCTGTAAGAATGCCAGGTATTTGTGAAATACAAAAAGTAGAGCACAATAACACATTTTCGAACCCTTCCAACCTGTCATGTGACCTATAACCTGTACAATTCAATTGTAAAACAAACAAATCTGTTAGGGGGAACAATTATGACACATAAAAAACTTACAAGAAGCTAAATGTATACATGTGCATAGGCTGAAGCAAATACTGTGTTGAAGCAGCTTTCAATATTATTACGGCATTACGTCTTCTTGAGTACACACCTGCCATCAATTACAGAGACTCTTTGATTAACAGCAAATAATGGTTAACTGTCCTATCAGGATTATCCTAAATTTACTCAGTTGCCTGCTACAGCAACAGCCATAGTCTGTATACAGCTTACAAAGCAGCAAAGGTCATTTGTGAAAGGTATTAGCCCAAAGAAGGGTGCACACACACATTTCCACAATATTACATATACCATGGAACACAGTGAAGACAGTCATCAAATGGTGGTGGAAATATGGGGCAACAGTCACATTGCAAAGAACTGGACATACCTCTAAATGTGTAGAAAAGACAAGACCCAAACTGGTCAGGAAGGCTGCCAGGAGATACCTACAGCAACACTACAGGATTTGCAGGAATCACTGGCAAGTACTGGTTGTGCACTACATGTGACAACAATCTCCCGTATTCTCCACGTCTGGCCTATGGGGTAAGTTTGGAAGATGGAAGCCTTCTCACTCACAGAACAACATCCAGGTCTGGTGAATTTCTCAGGAAAAATACATCAGGTCCCCAAATAGCATATGGAGGAATGTGTTATGGTGTAATCAGACCAAGGCTGCACTTTTTGACCACAATACCAAAAGGTTTGTTTGTCACAAGAAGAACACCATCCCCATGGTGAAGCATGGTGATGGCAGTGTCCTGCTTTGGGGTTGCTGTTCCTAAGCTGGAAGTGGTCATGTAGCCAAGGTGGAGTGGATTAGGAGCAGTTCAAAATACCAGTCCCTTTTGGCAAAAAATCATCATGTGTCTTCTAGAAAACTTTGGATGGAGAGGACTTAGACCATTCCAAACTGCACTGACCCATACCATATATCAAAATCCATAAAAGAATGTCTTCACCAGAAAACAATCAACGTTTTGGAATGGCTCAGCTACAGTCCACACATACATCCAGTAGAGAACCTGTGGGGTGCCCTGAAGAGGCCTGTGCAGAAGTGATGCCCTCACAATCTGACAGAGTCGGAGGGCTTCTGCAAGGGAGAATGTACAAATATTGCTAAGTCAATATGTGCCATGCTGATACATACCTTCCCAAGAGGACTATTGTATGTATTTCAACTTCTGCATGTTACCCCTAATTGATGTGCTTGTTCTTCAATTGGATTGCACAGGTTATAGGTCACATTAAAGGTGGGAAATGTTATAAATTATTTTTGTGGTCTCATGTTATATATCAGACAAACCTGGCATGCTAATAGGGGTGTCTACACTGATAATATCCACTGTAAGCTTTGAAGGCTTTTAGTGTAACCAGTTCTGTTGTAACATGCATGTACTGCAGGTTTTGAAGTGTGAGACTCAAAATATGTCATTAAATAGTGAAACCAGTCCTCATATCATCCCAGTAATGTGTCAGACAAATACAGAATTTATGATGAACATACCAGAAATATAAGCCACACATGTAAACATTCAACGACACTCTGCACAGTTGAGAGGTATGTTCTGTAGGAGTTGCCACTGTGCTATACAGGTGAACAGCAATTATGTGTACATGGGTGCAGTGTGTGCTACTTGAAGGCCCATCACCTACTAACACTACTCACATATCACAGAGGTGTATATAAGTTGTAACAGGAAGTGGAAAGGGCTGCACTGAATGATGTTGAGGGCCTGTCCAGGGTGTGTATGTAGTGGTCTGACTTTGTTGTGAATGTCACCAGCTGGATATTGTGAGGTCAGTGTAATGCCTGTCTGCCACCTCAAGTGTATGCATTTGTGTGCATGTGCATGTGTGTGCATGTGTGTGCATGTGTTTGCATGTGTAGCAGCAAATGGTATAGTGCAGGTATGAATTTACATAAGTTGTCTTTCCCCCACAGGTGGTCATGGTGGTTGCAGTCCCTCCCGCTCAGTATCTCATGTCAGTGTCTCTGCTGACTTTGGCAATGATAATGGTTATATTCAGGCATAGGTAGTATTGTCAGGGGCTGAATCTGTGCCATTGGTTGGCATCCCACAGTCATCCACAATGTCCCCACACACAGTCACAATGCCCACACCTGCCCCATCCCCATCATCCACAGATGATGGACAGTTGGCAGGTGGTGGCATGGAATAGGCTAGTGTGGTGACTATGGCAGGTGTGAGTGCAGACAATGTCCATAGCCAGAGTGCAGGCAAGGTCCCACACAGGCAGATGTACAGGGGTGCTCGCAGGAGGACTGCTGCTTGTCAAACTGCTGTCACAAGTGCCACAGCAAATGTCACCAGAAGCATGTTTTGGGCTGTCATGGATGCACAGGCACATAGTGAATGCAACACCAGACAAATACTCAGAGTAGTGGATGCGACTCTTCCTGATTTACATGGTGAAGTACATGACCTTGTTGAGGTCACATGCCAAAATACTGAGGTCATGAAGAGATGGTGGGGTGAGACCTTGGCAAACCTTGACTGGGGCATGTCTGTATTAGAGCATGTGGTGGGAGATGGGCATTGGCCACATGGATGTAGGTCAGCACCAACATCATCTGAGAGTCTATGGGGCTGTGCACCTTCACACTCCCATAGTGGCAGTGACACCAGCACTACAGAAGGTGGGTTGCTGTCCATATCACAGTGGAGCAGGCCATGGGCACATGGTCCTGGCTGGTCCTGTCAGGGACACAGATCCAGCAGACAGCAGTCACCATCAGGAAGCAGTACTGCATCTGGCCTTGGGCCTGCTGGTACCAGTGAGACCCCTGGGAGGACCAGTTCACATGTCCGTGGCCAGAGATGGTGAACTGGACACCCTGCCATGTATGGTCCACAGCTGACCAACATACCCCTGTGTAGGTCAGCCACGTGGCATGACTGTGACCGTAGACACACACACACACACACACACACACACACACACACACACACACACACACACACACACACACACACACACACATCTGTATCACAGCCAGGTCACCTCCAGAGACACACAGCACCTCTGCACAGCCCATCTATAGGATACTCCTCCAAACATGCACACATGGATGTCAACTGTATGGCCCAGCCTAGGCCTCTGGCAAACCCACACCACACCCTGTGCATATGATGATACCTGTGCCACATCCCTGTCATCCATACCATTGATGCAGGGACATGCTAATATGGGTCTGATGCACAGGGTGAATATAGTACAGTGCAGCTATGTAATACTGTTTAAGGCACTGTCTGCTTGCAGTTGCTATGGGTACACATAAAGGTGTGTGTACCTTATTAACTCCACAGGCCAGCACACAATATAGCTTCTTGTTCAGATTTGAAGTTTAATCAAATTACCAACAGATTCCAACCAAATTGGAAGCACATAAAAGCATCAGTTCCAAACACCAACAGGTGAAAAAAGCATACTGGTTTCAGCGTACAGCCTTCATCAGTGCTAACTAAGTGTGCTCCCAGGTAACAAACATATAAATGAAAAATCCATGATATCACAATTTCATTCATTAGTTACAATTGCTCATTAACACCAGGGGAAATCAGAGCCCCTAATTTAATTATCCTTGTGTTCCTTATAATTGAAAAGGTAATGCAAACCCTCCTGCTGCATGTATTGCTTCTGAATTATATCAATAATAGTGAAAGAAAATTTAGCAATGGGATGTTGTAAGCTATGTTTATATAGGGCATTGGTGCTTCTAGCACACCTAATATCACTTAAATGCTCAAATATTCTTAACTTAAATGGACGTGATGTCTGCCCTACATAAAATGCTGAGCAGGTAGATTTAACCATATATACCACCCAATCACTGCTAAAATTTCCATACACCAAAATATCAAACACTTTAGGACAATTGAGGGAGGTAATTTTGAGACAAACTTACAAAAACTACAATGTCCACAAGGATGGCAGCCCATTAATTTGCTGCCATCCAATCTCATCTGTGTATCAGTTTGTACCATTTTGTTCCCTTTCTTATAATGATTAAACCAACCACTCATACTCTTGCCTTTCCTTTAGGAAAATCTACATTTTCCTGGTAGTAACTCTTTTACCTTATCATCCATTTGTATTATGTCCCAATGTTGATATATGATGTTCTGCAGAAAACCAGTATTGTTTCCAAAGTCCATAATAAACCTAATAGGTACATTTTGTGTCTGATATTTGTCACGATATTTAAGTGCCTGCTGTCTGTCAACTTGTTGGAGGTGTGGTGTGGTGCAAGTGTTTACCTTCTCCTCTTTACTGTCAAGTTTAGTCTTGGTTGGAGAGAGCTTTACCTCTGGTTTGGCTAGATAAGTGCATCTCTCACAGGTTGTAGTGTTGGGTAGTAGGTGGAGAGGGTTGTCTGTGTACATGAGGCAATTTCTACATTGCCTTAGATAGACAGGAGAGAACACTGGGAGCTGACCCTTGGACATGCCTGAATAAAAAAACTGTTTTCCTCTATATAAGCGAGGAAAGTGAGTACAAGAGCTGTTTTTCTCTAAGCAGGTGAGTAAAGTAAATACCAAAACTGTTTTCCTCTAGGTAATGAGGAAGATTGAGTGCTGTAGTAATTAATAGGTTATTTAGTGCTTACAACAAGTCCTGAACAAGTGCTGATCACGAATAAGCAAATTCTAAAATTAAGAATCTGTATCTGGACTAAACTAGTTACAGGAAAGGGGAGAAATAAGTGCAAATGCGGGCTTTTAAATCAGAAAGTTGAGAGAGATGGAAAAACTGCCCAAAGGGCCAATAACTACAATTTCTGGGCCAGAACTACTCCTTATGTGGTAGACAGGTTACCTAGTGTGTACCACTCCCACTGATAATCTAGAAGGCTTCCCTCCAACACAGAAAGCTTGGGAGGCTCAGAAGCTTACATACAGTCCTGGATACAGCAAATCTGAATCTGAACTGCACTAGTTACAGGAAAGGTAGGATACAGGCTTAGATTTCTTTTGTCACTAGTATAATGCATAGCATAAAAATAGTCACTAGTATAATTTGTATCTAAGAAGTATTGTATTTCCAAGTCCAACCATGGTTTAAACTCTTTTAATTTAGTGAAATATGCTGGAATTCTTTTGGTAAATGTCAATCTCTTAAAATCTGCTTGAATTTGTAAGAATGAGTGAGTTATGGTCAGATAAGGGGCAGGGGATTATAGAAGAATGTGATATTTTCATTTTTAAATCTTGGGATACAAATATTTTATTAATTCTTCTTTGGGTATTGAATCTATAGTCACTATGAGAAAATAATAATGAATTATCTTTTTTAAGACTAAATGAGTCTAATAATTGCAAACTATCTATCCATTTTTTAAGAGTTCTCCCTGCAGAAGTAATACGGAAAGTTCTTTTATTAGTGGTCTACTGACTGTCTAAGATACAATTAAAATCTCCTCCCAAAATTAAATTGCCTTTTGAAGTTTTATTAATAAGATCTATGTGCTTTTTAACTGTTCCTACTCCTATACCCGGAAACCAATATAAATTCACCAAGGTCCAAATTCTGTTACTAAATCTTATTATTACAATTGATAAAAGACCATCTTTATCTTCATAGTTATAAATAACTTGAGGATTGGTAACATTTTTCTTCCATAATATTAATACTCCTCTGTTTTTTTACTATATGATGAGTTAGATAGCCTTAGGAATTCATTTGGATTCCAAATGAAATTATCATTAGCTTTAAAGTGAGTTTCCTGCAAAAATACCACTTGCGCTTTATTTACTTTTAGATATTTAAGTAAGTTGGATCTTTTCCTTGGGTTATTTAAACCATTTACGTTTAAAGAGAGTAGTACTATATCCATCCTATTAATTTATTATTGAAGAGTATTTGATTGGATATAGTGAAAAGATATTTTGTTATTCATTTGCTCTGTAACTTCCATACATTTATTAAGTCTAATAAATAGATTATTGATTCCTTTTGAATTATAAAATTTAGAACTTTAAAGAGGCCAAAAGAAAAAAATAAACATGTGTACAGTAGATAATCTCATACATGTGTACAAACAGAAGCTTAAAATAACCTTTTAACAAACATGGAATGAATAACATTCCCAATCTGACAGAACTAAAAGGTTCAATCAGATTAACCCTCATTACTAAATATGAACCAAACATTAATGAGAGGTTAGAGGCTCCATTGTATGTTACTCTGGAGATTGTAAAGTAAATCGATCCAAGCATATACAACTAGATTGATCAATGACACACATGAATATATGCCCGTTATGTAATAACGCTTAATATAGAATTCTGACATTAAAAAGTTGTCACAATTTACATTGTATATGGTATTTACTTATTACCACAATCAAATCCAAGATAAGGGAACTGCTTTTTCCGAAGCCCACTTCCACTGGAATGTTTGTCTAAAGTGTTCAAGAATTGCATATTACTAAATTGTGTTTTCCATTTTTTTTAAAAAGATAATTTCTGAATGATATTTAGAAATGATAACTGCTACTGACTATGACGTAGCCAGTGCAATGATGAATATGAGTTTTCACACAATTCTTACTTTATACAACACAATTTGAAATAAGGAAATACTATAGTCACTCTCTCCATTAACAGTGAATCAAATCAGTTTCTATAATCTACATTCACTCCAGTGAGGTAGTTTAAGAACAGGAATCATAGTATTCTATGTATATAGAAACTCCAAGGTATAATACAAATGCTACCTAGAACAGTGCTGTACAAAAAAGCTGCATGTAAAAGAACTTTACATCATACTTATTACATTACCCTGTACTGCAATGGAAAACTAGCTTGTCGTTAATTTGAAGTGAACCTTAAATAGGTTATTGCATGTGATAAGATGCAAGAATTTCTATCCAAAATAGGCAAAAGTCACAGGTTATTGGTTCACAGACATGCAATATCAATTCAAAAAATCAATACTATTTAATGCTGCATCACAATAACTGAGCATTGACAGTAAGTGGACTTTACATGATGACAACCATTAAAAGGTAGGTAAGATATCCATTCTGTCAAGTTCCTAGTAATGGTGACTTTACAACCTAGTCTATTCTCAGTAGAGGAAAATTCCATTAGGTGTGTAGTCCTGAAGCTTAGTATGGCTGTCTAAATTAAGTAACATGTTAAAGACTATTCATTGTTTGCACTCTACATCTGCAGTGTCAAAATGTAGTTTTATATTTCTGGTGTAAAGTTTCTCATAGTATATGCCTTAATAAAAGACCTAGTACCAGCTAATACCTTATACATTCTTTTCCCATCTATCATGTAGTTATTTTTCAATTCCTAACAAATCATTCCTTGATACATTACTGACTATAATAACACACAGGCATCCTAAGGGCTCATTCTTATTTATTTATTAACTAAGTTATGCATAATCATGAGAAACTTTTAATATATCTAATAAATGGGGTTGATGTTAAGTGGTTCATCTTCACTCTCTATGTTTAAATGATTCCAGATGCATATACCTTGTTCATTTTATGTCTTTTCATCTAGGTTCCCTAGTTGAATTATTTGTGTATAAAGACCAATAATTGTATGTGTTGTCAGTTAATAAACTAAACACATTAATTAAACTTGAAATTTACTTACTATCTTATCCTTTAAAACAACGGATGTTCAACTAAGTATATCCTTTAAAAGAACTACTGTCCCTTTAAGGAACTGAGGAAGTGTGTTGGGCATGTACAGTTACGTCGCTAACTTGTATTCTTTTCAACTCATGAAAGAAGTTTATGTAGGACTTTTACAGTGTTCCTTTGCTATTTTATGATACTATTCAGTAAATGGACAGAAAGACAGCTTGGACCGCACAGCACGTTATGCTATAGATGGTTTCTTAACGTATGTACAGAAAAAAGGAAGGTAAGTAAATTTAAACAATACATCATCGTATCTTTTAAATATATTCCTACATGTTTAATCTAACTAGAAAGCTGTGGTGACACAAATGGAACACTTTAATTTGGAAATGGTGCATTTTAAAGTTTAAGGTGGGAAACGAGCATGCTATGTATCAGCTAATGCGCACAGCACAGTAGCAAGCTCACGAAATGTAAAGGGAAGATTACTCGCATGTCTCGAGTACTGGAAGGGCTTTTCTTTCTTTTTTTTTTTTTTTTAAAAAAAAATGTCATTTAACTGAAATTCAAGACAATGCTTGACACAATGACTCCACAGAAACTATGCACAGTCAGGAATAAGCTAAATCATATTTCAATACATAAATGAAATAAAACATGCTTATAACTTGTATGTCACTTAACGACCAAAGCTAAATGGAATAAAAGTATTTTTTGTATAATCAGTGTTATATTTCAAAGTACAGTGTGTGTTAACTGGTTTCTTCCCTATACATTGTTTCCTATACATTCCCACCTCAATTAAGTGTAAAATAGTTAAGTCAGTTAGACTGCTGTTATTAAGCTGTTGTATATAGATTAACAATTAAAGCTAAAGTATGTATATGGAATATTAATATTAGTGAGAGGTAATTTGTAAAATACTTGAAAGAGTGTATAGACAATACATAGTTTATTACCATTAGCATGGATTTTTAGTTTTAGTTGAATCTTTGAGAGAAGCAGATGAGGGAATACATTTTGAATCAGTTCTTTGTTTTTTTTTTCTTCACATCAGTCCAGTTATTTTTCTCAGGTGATCTTTTCAGTGAAGTAGTTAAAGACCAATCCATCTCCTCTGGAACTGTCATTATATTGTTGTTTTTAATGAAGGTTATTGCTTCCTCAATGTCATTGAATGTCCTTATTTCATTTGAAATAAAAATCCTTATTTTTGCACGGTATGCTAGTTGGGCTTTTATTTTGAGTGGCCAGGATTTCTTTCTCATTTCTAAAACTCTGGAGGAAAAGGCATTGTCAAGTCTGATTAGATTTTGCTTATACTTCAGTGGAGCCTTTCTCCAAGCACATTTAAGAGCTAGATCTTTGTCAAGACAGGAAAGAAATTTAACTACAATAGATCTAGGTGTGGATGTTGATGATGAAGGAATGTGTTTCCCAATAGCTCTGTGAGCTCTTTCTATACCATATGAGAATCTTTCTTTTAGATCTAGGATGTCAGGTAACCAGGAATTAAGAAAAAGTAATACCATCACCTTCGGACTTCTCAGGTAACCCAAAGATTCTCACATTAGTTCTCCTTTCTCTATTTTCCATATCATCCAACTTGTTGGTAAGTAACTTATTCTGTTGCTGAAGAAATTCACCCTGGATTTCCTCCTCTTTAAGCCTTCCATCTATATCAGATAAGGACTCTTCGATGTTTAATATTTTGGCATGATGTTGCTGAAGTGGTTCTTTAAGGGTTTCAGTTTGATTATGACAACTTTCTCTTAAATTTTCTAAGTTGTCCATGAAACTGTCCATTTTGAAAGATAACTCTTTTAGCGTTGTAGGCATCAACTGGATTTCTTTCCTCAGAGTAGTTTCTGCATGTGAATTCGTTGAACCACTCATCTTCCCAAATCAGTTTTAAACTCCAGATATTTCTGACAGGAAATTTTTGAAGAATATATTCCAAAACTGGCATGATGGTAGTAAAAATGTTGAAGAACGATATTTAACTATTTTGTTCTAAAAAAAAACAATTATTTTCCTGTTATTTAAAGTAGTTTTAAGGAGTTCTAAAAAAGTGTTGCTTTCAGAGTGCCATCTAGGCTCCGCCCCGCAACAAGGCCATTTGTGAGGTGTGGCTACAGCCAGTTGAGTGATGACGTGCTGTGTAAACAGTCCAGCAACCTGGTGATATACTGGCTGGGGATCTCCTGCTTGTGTGGTATCTTTCTAACCTGAGATGTCATATCCTTTGTGTGGGCATACCTCTCACCTATACATTTTTTGGCAGGTTGTCCAGGTATTTGGCTAGATGTTTCATCCTGTCTATGTAAACTTGTGTTTTTATGGCAAGTTAGTTACATATAATTGAAGAGTGATGTTACAAAATAATGACATACATTACTGTTTCAGACTACATAACCTTCAGACAATTCCCGCTACTGCAAACCCCTCTCCCTACTAACTTTCTCAATATGTAAGGGCGATATTTACAACATATGCCTATCATTGTGCCTTTGTTCCACTTTTATTTCTGCCTTTGTCTGGTGTCAGAGGCTGGGAGTTATGGGTGTGGGTACAGAGTGCATTCTACTGTGCAGGCATGTCCATTATATGTAAAACCAAACATAAGAAAAAAGGATTATTGAGAATAACCACTGGCAACAATACCAAAAAGCACTTATATTCATAAAAGCCTTGGCACCTCAGCTACACATCCTTCAAGATGTGCTTTATATGTGTAGTATATTCCACATAGCACTGTGACTTCCAGGTATGTCAGTAGCAGAGCAGTGGGAGTCACTGACATGCATAACAGTTGGCACTGCAGTTATCTGCACATGGCCCTGTCAAAGACAGCACTGTACCTAGGGCACTACAAGACGACTGCCAGGAGAATGTGCTGGCCAGATCCTGACAGTATTAACCACACATACACATAGCTCACTGACCCCTGCATATTGTGGACAAACAACATGTTTTCATGTGTATTGATACAGCCATGCCAATATGTGTGCTATGCTGCTATTTCCCTACAAACATACATGTTACTGAATTTCTGTGGGTATATCGGGGCACACCTGTCAGCTGTACACATTTGCACAGACTGTGCTGAGATTTGCTTTACATTTTGGTTCCATTTACCATACTATTGCGCCCTGTCTTGGGGACTAAAGGCATATCAGTAAAGAGCACAGGTCAGATTGTAATGGCATACATTTGAGTTTCAGACTTTTTACCCTTCATAGCCTTACTGCAACTGTGAGTCCTGTTATGCTATCACTGTGTGAGTCTGTAGGGGGGGTAATTCAACATTGCTGCCACTTGTGTGCCTTTACCAGACATTTCTGTCTGGTTTTCTATAGCTGCCTTGCTGTATGGGTGTAAGGGGTGGGTATTGGACCCCCACACTGACATCCATGTCTGTGATCTATGACCCCCAGTTAGTTGTCCCCACACATATACTGTAGTGGGATTTGCCACCTTGGGCACTACTGCATAATGTGTGGAGGCTAGTTTTGGCCAGACATTTCTTTGGTGTCCCACATAGCTGTCAGTTGTGTGCTGCTATCCCAGTAGGCCACCCCATTCCCTTGCATGCATTCAGCATTACCATAGATATGCTAGCAAAACATACTAATCCATTAATTTATTGTTAAGAAGACTGACTTACCTTGTGCCTGCAGCAGTTGTGAGGATGGTGCTTGAGGGTCGCCTATGTTGGATGCATACAGTACACTGCCTATACATGGTAAGTTACAGGTAATGTGATGTGTGTGTCATCCATTTTACTGTGTGTGCAAGTCAGAGAGAGGTGTCAGGCCCTGGGGTCCCTACAGTGTCAGTGTGTATGCTATGTGTTGCCTTTTTTCCTAGGCCTGAGCATACTGGGCATGCCTCCATCTGCCTACAGCAGCAGCCTCAGGGCCCTCCTTCTCTGAGTCCCTCTGTGCCTGTGGGGACCTTGGCAATGGTGGTGGGCTGTGTGGCCCTTCCCCGTGCTGTTCCTGCTGCAGCTGTTTCCACAGGATCCTATTGTGTAGCATGGCACATACTATGAACATGTGTGCACATGTGGCTGGAGAGTACTGCAAGGCTCCACCAGATATGTCAAGACAGCAGAACCATGACTTGAGCATCCCAAACACATGCTCTATAATGACCCTGGTTTGTGTGTGTGCCTCATTATGGCATTCTTGTGTGGGTGTGTGTGCATTTCTGATGGGTGTCATCATCCACGGCTCCAGTGCATAACCAACATCCCCCACGAGATGGCCATATGGGATGCCCCCACTGGTAAATATCTGATACAGCTGTGACAAATGCCAGATGTCTGAGTCGTGATAGCTTCCAGGGCTGCCAGCACACACATTCATGATAATGCCCTGGGCATTGCACATGACCTGGCAGTTGATGGAGGGGAATCCCTTGCAGTTTATGTAGATCCTACCCTGTTCACTAGGTGGTGCTTTGATGTGGATGTGCTTGCATTCTATGGCACCCAGTACCTCCAGGTATTCTGCTACATGGTGGAAGAGATGCATATTGCTGGTCCTCTCCTCACGGGTATTGGGGAAGTAAATGTGGTCACTGGCATGTTGTAGCATGGTATCCAGGAACTGGTGGAGTATCCTGGATGCAGATGCCTGTGAAACCCCCATGATGTCCCCAATAGGTCTTTGGAAAGTACCTGTAGCTAGAATTCTTAAGGCTACATGTACCTTGTTATCCACTGGGATGGGTTCCCCTCTGTTGGCTCTAGGTCTGAGTTGAGGCTGGCACAGCTAAGTGATTTGCTGACGTATGTCTCTGTCCACCCTGTAGCACTCTACCATCTCAGATCATGTAGCCCCAGGTAAGTTACCCTGGGTCTGAACACTCTTCTCTCCTCGGTCTGTGGTGGTTGTCAGCATTATCTTCCTCTCTGCCCTCAGCCTCTACCACATACTGATGAATAAAAGCAATGGCAGTCCCTAACATTTTTCTAATTAAAATTCCCCCACAGGTGTACACCAATGGTGCAGAGTTTGTGGGGAAAAAAGAGACTGTAATGTGTTTCAATAGTTTATACTGCTGTGCTGCAGATGTTGTCTTTATGATTGGCTGACTATGATGCATTCCACCTGCCAGCTATGTAATTTGTTCTTGATTGCTTTTATTCTGCTATTTTCCTTTTTTTCCTTTTTTTCCCTTCCCATTTCCTCCCCTTTTAAGCCCCTAGGTGCGCCGCGCAAACCCGGTGCCCAAATGTAAACACTCCTGCTATTTCTGGGGTTTTTTTTCTTGTTTTAGACCAGGTGATGCTGCATAAACCCATTTAGATAATGTAAACACGAAGAAATGGCTCTTCCTGGATGCGAACACGCTCTTCATTTCATGGAATAAGTCGATATAGCCTCAGACACACCCCCTTGCTTAGCTGTGCTTAGCTAAGATTATCTGTGCGCCATAGGGCTCCAATGTGCTTACACCATCCATGACACACCCCATTTTCATGTCTGTTGCTCCTCCTACTTATACAATCATACTATAGCACCTACATGGTTAGGTGCAGTTTGGCACTTGGAAGATTTTTGTGATTCAGTAAATTTCCCCTCATTTGCATAACCCACTGCCTTAGTCCATAGTTACTGCACTACCCCAGAGCCTTTCCCCTTGACAGCCACTGTTCCCTGGTATTGTTTTTATTCTGCATGCCATAGACTATAATGGCAAAATGCAGATTTCCCTTAAAATTGAGTTTTCACATTTTTTTTTTCGGCATGATCCCATTTGCTTGCTGCTGCCCTATGCTTAAATGGCCGAGATCGGCCAAAAAAGAAATAACTTTTATTTTTGTAAAAATAAAACACTTTTCCATGCCAATGCATTGGCATGTCTAAAGAGTATAATACATGCTTTTTTTGAGCTGTCATGCCTCCATTTTCATTTTTGCAGAAATGTATTTGGCTAGTAGCTGAATAAATTTCTGCAGCTAACACTATTCTTACACGAATGCCTGCCTGCTTGCTGAATCGCTAATTCACCTCATTTGCATGGTTGTCACCAGCAAATAAGGTAATCAGCATTAGGCAGTGGTGTCCATGCAGGAATAGTGTAGGCATACTCGTGCACATCAAAACAGTAGTTTACTGGTTCCTCAGATCACTAATCTTTTTCTTTGGCTCCCTCTGGTGTAGACCCTACAGCCAAACATGGACCGATGGTAAGACACACCTCTGCAGCTGTTAGAGTTCCCTTAGAGGGCAAGGGATAGCAACTCTTGTCAGTCTTAGGAGAAGGGGCAGGGATATTGCCTCTGCTTCTCCAGAATATTGTGCCCATCCCTGGGGAAGTTGTTACTTGTTATTCTGGGCTTTGTTTATTCAGAAATTCCTGTCAAAAAGAAACAGGAAACTAAAATGTGTCTTCTCTATCACTTACACTAAACAGGAGTAATGTATTATGCTTGGCTCAGGGTCTAGTGCAGGATGTTGACCTTTCTTGTAAATATGTTTCTGCTAAGAGAAATAGGGATTCTTCTTTCCCTAAAGAGGTTGAAGAGAATAAACCTATTGGGGGAATGTGAAGGGACAGATGCAGTTCTTTTTCTCAGGTTTCTGATTCAGATTTTGAGATGAGTGTGATATCTGTGTCTCCCTGTAAATCACTCTTTATGTCTGAGACTATTTCCAGGATTATTCCTTTTTTCAGTTTGAAAACAGCAAGGTTTCTTGATCCCTTAGAAAATATTATCATTTGTTACAAATGAAATTTCCAAAGCCTTCACCTATTCCTCCAGTTCTGCCTGTCTTGGAGAATGTTTTTGTCACAACTTGTAATTTTCCTGAAAGCCAGCCTGTTGCCCCTAAAAAATCAGTTAGATTATATGAAGTTCCTCAGTGTTTTAAGTTTTTATACACTAAATCAAGACATGACCCAGCAGATATTGCTTTAGCAAATCCAGGTAAACATTATGTTAATTGTAATCCCTCCCCTCTGAAAAAAAAATGTGAAGGCTTTTGACAAGTCTGGGACTAAGTGCATGCTTCTGCAACATTACTTTTGCAGAATTCACAATTGTCAGGAATACATTTTTAAGTTTGTCCTGGCTACCTGAAGGGCCTCACTGAGACAGATGCCTGGTGTTAGAGACATGTCCGCAAGCTCAATGCCAAAAAGTGCATTGCCATCCCCTTTGGTAAAAACTCTGTACCCTTTAACTGCCACATAAATGGCAGTCTACTTAATGCCAAATGTGTGACAAGAGACCTTGGGACCTAGGTGGACAGTAGTCTCTCCTTTGATAATCACATCACCACAGTAGTCAAGAAATCCTTCTATGTGGCACACCTCATCACAAAAGGGTTCTCATCCAGGAAAAAAGAGGTCATTGTTCACCTCTACTCAACACTCATTAGACCCATTATAGAGTAGAATGCCCCTTCAGGAATGTACCTCACAAGACATCTGCAGCAGCTAGAAAGGCCACAGAAGTACCTCACAAAGAGGATTACTGGCCTCAAACAGATGCCCTACACTGACCGTCTCAAAAAACTCCAGCTGTACTCTGTAGCATATCGCCTACTCCGAGGAGATCTCTGCTTATCATATAAAGCTATGTTAAACCCAGAGCTGTTGGACATGCTACACCTAAAGAAATCCCAATCCCTCTGAGCTGCACACTCTAGGGACCTAAACCTTGTCACCACAATAAACAGGACATGCTGGAGGTATAGATTAATGTCCCAGACACTTCCTACACTCTGGAACAAGCTACCCATCTATGTCAGGCAAAGTTCCTCATTAGCACTCTTCAAGAAAAATTTTGATGAGAGGATGGGAAATAGGAAATACACACTGGGGATCACTTCTGTGGCTCTGCTCGACAGGGGCACAGGAAATTAACTTTCTTGGGTGGCATAAGCAAGGGAACCTTGTTGGCTAGGCTTACTTAAGCCCTTGGGCCGATAGCCTAGTACCTATCTATGAACCTACAAACCTATGAATGTTCTGATGTCATCTTGTGAGAAGAAATCTGCTTTGTGTAATTTGTTTTTTTTTCAGTTTGCCAAGTTACTACTCATTGTATAAAATGCATCTATGACTTGGTAGATACCACTTCCAGAGCTGCTGCCACTGGAACTGTTTTGAAGAGGTTTGCCTGGCTGCATTTTCAGAACCTCCCAGATGATGTCAAGAATTAAATTTTGAATTCCCTGTTGACAGAGATCTAGTTTTTGGACCTTCTGCTGTAGAAGATATCAAAAAGTGTGATGGGAGAGGAAAGCTGATTCAGGAAATATCTCAGATTTTTCTTCTCTAAGTTTTGCAAGGGATTCTCATCTCCCTTGTCTAAGTTTAGCAAAAAAATAAATAAATACATAAACAGTCCCAACATTAATAAGCAATATCAGGTAGGTTCCAAAAAGAATGAAGTAACCCCACCCCCAGAACAAAGGTCAGCCCAATAAGTCAGAATGCTTGTATACAACGGATCTTGTCCTACTCCATCTCACCCTGGCAGTCCCTATAAAACTTCCAAAAAGCCTTAATCTCCACTTTCCTCTTTGGCAATAGGTTGTTTCAGGCACATGGGTCCTGAACATGATCCATCTATGCCACTTAATGCAATTAGAGGTTCTCTCTCCCATCTAAGGGATTCTTCCTCATCCACCAGACCAAACTCTGCTCTTTCTTCTGTTTTACAAAATATGCTGTCTCGGGGAGTATTAGAAGCTGTTCCTTCTCCTCTGTCAGGAGAAATATGTTTTCAACAATGTTTGTAGTACCAAAGAAAGATGATTCTGAGAGACCATTTCTGGTTCTTTCTTTCCTGAACCACCTTGTGATTGTGCCTGTGTCCAAAGTGCTTTCACTTCACAGCTTGTTGCCTATTCTTCTTCCTCACTTGAGTTTTTTTAGTGACCTTAGATTTAAAAGACGCATGTTATCACATTGATATCCATCTAGATTTCAGGAGTTTCTTAATATTTTGTGTGTCCTGAACACACTATCAGTTTTCTTTGTTACCTGTTTGGCTGCCACTGCTCCAAAAGTGTTCAGAAAGTGTCTAGCTCCTGTGATAGCCCACTGCTCCAAAAATGTTCACAAAGTGTCTAGCTCCTGTGATAGCCCGCTGCAGACTACAGAGTATCCACATGTTCCTTAATTAAACAACTTGCTTATCTTTACAGAGTCCTTTTCAGAGTCATGAATCTCTCTCTTGTGTAAGGTACTTCCTACACAGACTGGGATTCCAAGAAACATTCAGAAGTCTTTTCTGACTCATTCTCAAAGAATTTTATTTTCTGGGGTGCATGATAGGACACTTCAGTAAAGGGCATTTATTCCACAGTATTTTCCACTCGGACTTCCATCTTAGCAAGGAAATTCCTCATGATTCTGGATCTTATGCTATCCATGATTCTCATGATACCTCTTACAAGACTACACATGAAGAAGATATAATGGTATCTAAAATCTCCATGGTCCCAGCACCTATACCCATTGACTTTTCAAATTCCAGTCTTAGGATTTGTGAAAAGGGAGATCATGTAGTGGTATGACAAAGGGAGATACTGTCAGCACAGCTATCTGGAATTTAGTAAATAATTATGTCATTTGTGAATATCAACATGATTCATATAAGATGTTTGTGTTACAAATGTATTAGAACTGTATGTCATGTGTATATCAAACTGCTGGTACAGAAGTGTGTGTTAAAAAGGTTTTTGAAAAGTGCTGTTTGAAATATAACCACAGTGTGCCCTACTGGAATAGAATGGGAATGTACATGCACTACTATTGTAACTGTTTAAATGTATATATTTTAACAGTGGAAACTGGAATACATGAGTTTAACTTCAGAAAAATAGCTGAAATTCAATTACTTTATGGCTACACAGTAAAAGAAGGTATCTTTCAGTTTTCATTGCAGCTACAAACACGGAGTCTGTGCTGAGAAAATTTCTGTATTGTCTTCAGAGTGAACTAATTACTACCTCTGAAAGTATGAGGGAAGACAGTTGTTTTATGACTTCCATCATCTGCCAAAGATCTGAGATCTATGTATTTTTACAGGTAGATGCTAAATACTGCCAGCTTCCAGCAGTGTGAGTTTCACCTGGAATACAGTCAGATGACAAGAAATTATGTAATTCTGCAAAGTATCTCAGCAATGATATTTAAGATATTAATTTGAGAAGTCTGTTAGTGAGGCAGGGCATTCTGCATTCTGTCTTGGACCTGGCAACAACAGGAGCCATTCACCACACATCCACCTTGCCCTGATGAAGTAAGTTACTAGGGAATAGTATAGGTTTAGTTTAGATATTTTTATTTATTTATTTGAGACTGTTTTGCAATGTTGCTTTAAATATTTCCTGTGATTTTGAACTCTAATGGCACTGTGATTATATCCTGAGTATTTTCTTGTTCTTTTATTATTTATTATTAAATATATTTAAACCTTTCACTGTGGCTGATCTGTCTAGAGATATTTAAGTTTTGAAAGTACTTGCATATTTATTGGGTGACACTGTGTGAGACACTCCTAATAGCCTTGCTCTTGGTCAAACTATCATTTGTATTAATAACAATATTAATATTACACAGTAAGATTGGACACCCTCTGTTAAGGGTCTTAAAGTAGTATAAGGATTTGGCTCATAGCAGTGATTACCTTATAGTCTAGGCAAAAGGGGACATAGCTCATAAACCTGTGCCAGCCTTCACAGGTGTGTGTGTGTGTGTGTGTGTGTGTGTGTGTGTGTGTGTGTGTGTGTGTGTGTGTGTGTGTGTGTGTGAATCAAACTTCAAAGAGTGTGTGTGTCAGCTACTTGGGCAGGAACACGAAGCACTGGTTGGACAGACAGGGTGTTGGAGGTTTTGGCTTGGCTACTCAGCTGAGATCTCAACTCTATAGCTGTGCCAGTGAGGAGTCTTATTGGGGATCTGAAGAAATAGGGAGAAACTTGCCCCGGACTGACTGTGGTCTCTGTGTGCTCTTAAGGGAAATTACACTTGATGCAGAGAGCTGCATCTATAAATACTGTGTGTGTACTTGTTATCCTCCCATTGTACATCCTCCACTGTTGCCAGTGGTGAGAATTGAGGATCCTTGATTACTGGTGCAGTGGTGGGTCATCACAAGTGGAAACATCAAAGTTCTCAGCATCCAAATCTCTCATTCTCCTCTCCTGCTCCAGCACATTCAGTTACAACTGATGACTCAGATTTTGTTTGGGGAGCAGCGGCAACTGGGGTAAAAGTGCAGGGTATTTGGAACAAAAAAAAAATAGAAAGCAGTCCAAAACACATAAATATAAAAGAAATGCTAGCTCTTATCAAGGCTCTCAACACACTGAATCATCTTTGATCCCAAGGACCTCTTCAAGTATTTCCAGACAACACCACAGTCATGTGGCACATAAACAAGGAACAGGGAAACAGATTTTACCACCTGTGCAGACTAGCCATGTTAGCATAGTATATAGATTACAGCATAATCTCACTCTACAGGCTGCTTATATTCTATCAGAGCAAAATTGTGTGACAACCAAGCTGAGCAGGATAGGGACAGACCCTCACAAATGGAAACTGAATCATGGGGACTTCCTGCATTTGATCCATCTGTGGGTAACACCTCCAGTAGGTGTTTTTGCCTCCTGTCTAAACAATCAGTTGGCAAAATTATGTTCCAGGACTCAATGCAAGAAGGCCTGAAATACTGATGCCATTTCTTTTCTTTGGAGAGGAATGTTCCTGTATGCTTTTCACCCTTTCCACTCGTATCCAGTTTATTTCTGAAGATTTAGAAGGAATCCCTCAAGATCATTGTGGTGACTCCCTTCTGCCACAGGCAGTCATGGTTATCCCTTCTTTTGCAAATGGCCAGGGGCAATTACCACAAGTTTCCTCACAGACTGGATTTACTCACAAAGGATCAGGGGTGTTAAATAAATCCCAACCCCAAACAACTGTGATTGCCTGCCATCATGATATTATTTTAATGCCTCTAGGCACCTGTTTTCTGAGGTCATGCAGCTGGTATTAATGGATAAAAAGAAAGCCTGCTACATAAAAATCATATATTAGCAAATGGAAAAAGGTTATTTGGTTCATAAAAAAGAACCAACACCCATTTAGAGCTAATGTTTCCTCTGGCTTTACAATATTTGTTTGAGTTACTATCCTTTGGCCTGTCTTACTCCTCTTTCAAGATTCATTTGTTGGCCATTTTAGCACGTCTGCCTATGGATCTCCCAGTTTCAGTGCATTCTCATGTCAAAATGTTTTTCTTGGGATATTAATTTTGTGTTGCATTTAAACCATCTCATCAGGATGACTTGAGGTTCTTAACATGGAAAATATATTTACTCTTTGCTTTGACCTTTGCAAGAAGAGTATCTGAGTTGCATGCTCTTATGGTGGGTCAACCTTATCTCATTTTCCAAAAACACAGAGCCTCTTTAATAATGAATCCTTCTTTTATACGTAAAGTATTAGCTGAGTATACATTAAGCCAATTTATCCATCTACCTGTCTTCTTTCCATACCCTAAAAATGAGGGAGAAAGGATACTTGATACCTTAGATATCTACAGACAACTCTGGTACTATCTTGCCAGAACAAAAAACTTTCAGAACTTCTGATCAGCTGTTCATTTCTTGTTAAAGTAAGAAGAAAGGACAATCTTGTTAAAATAGAGTGTTTTCAAATGGTTGTCTCAGGCTTACCTTTTGTTATTCCCACCAGTACAAAACTATTTCAGGCAATGTCAAAGTTCACTGTGCTAGGGCCTTGGCCTCATCTGTGACCTTTTGGAAAGAGTTGAACTCTAGAAGTATTCTAGAGGCAGCAACTTGGTCCTCTGTACATGTTTTTATAACGCACTATAAACTAGATTCCTTTTCCAGGTCTAGGACAGGCTTTGCTGGGACCATTCTCCAGGGTTCCTGGACCCTTTCCCTTCCTCCACCCAATTCTTGTAAGCTATGGTATTCTGACCATATAGTTTAGGCTACTGCAGCAGTGATCATAATGATAAATATAGTACAATCATGTAAGTAAACTTACCCAAACAATAGATGCTGGAATGATCACTGCTGTAATAGACACTCCCTCCCTCACTCCACCCCTTTATTTTTTGTTGAATTTGTTTGCTAGGGTCTAGGCATGTATTTTTTTCTTTTCATAATATTATCTTCTCTGGGCTTTAGACTCCCTCTCTCTGTTGGCATGAAAGCTCTGAAGGGCTTGATGCCCAAACCTGAATTTAAGTCAGCTCTGTTCAAGCTGACTAACAGTTTGATCATGTGGAAGGTACCCTGAATGTTTGGAAGCTGGCCAGCATTGTATGTTATGCAGAATATAACCCATATAGCCTAGCATAGTGCAACAGTGATCACTCAAACAGCTACTGATATGGTAAGTTAATAAAAATAGTACTAGTACTGATATGGTAAGTTAATAAAACTACTACTTGATATGGTAAGTTAATAAAACTACTCCTACTTCTGATACGGTAAGTTAATAAAACTACTACTAGTACTGATATTGGAAGATTATAAAACTACTACTACTACTGATATGGTAAGTTAAAAAAAATATTACTAGTATTGATATGGTAAGTTAATGAAACTCCTACTACTTCTGATATAGTAAGTTAATAAAACTACTAGTAGTACTGATATAGTAACTAACAATGATATGGTAAGTCTTCTTACACAGTTATACATTGCCGTGCAAGTGGAGCATAAGAAAGCAGCAATGATACACAATTGTTTAAAAAATAAAAACATTCATTTTAATGCTTTGACTCATATAAAGGCACCATAAACTAAATATAGAAGGCTAAAAGCTTTGTTATGTAACACTGTCCAGTTAAGATCTAAATAATGGTAAAATTAACTTAATTAATATTAGGCTAAAAGATTTGCTGCGTAATAAGGTTATACTACCCATTGTTTTACACAGGTTCCTAACACCGCTTTACACTAGACAAAGCTATTGCTCCTCAGACTTGTTTAGCAGCCATCAGCCAGCAATCCTTTCATTAAAGTGCTCAATTATAATACAATAAATTTCAATGCCCTGTTACACTAATGCTAGTAGTGAACTTAACAATGTAACATTTTGTAATAACAACCATAGTTCTGGTGCCATGTCACTAGCATGACATCCTAGGGAGTGTGTAAAATGCCAGTTCTATCTTTCTCTTTCTCCTTTTTCACTCTGAAATCCTTAATATAGTACAAACTTCCCAAAGTGTTCTTAATGCAGATACCATTCTGCTAGAATTATTTTATTGTTTCTTTACCTAGAACTTACTTTTGGATATAATACATCTAAACTATAAATAAACTGATTTTCTGATAAACTTCATAGTTAAAATGACTTTTTACTCAATTCCAATACAAACGTGCACTAAGTTTTCTGGTATTGCATTAAGGATCCTCCCATAAATCGTCAATAAAGTGCTGTTATACTGTGAGGGAAAACAAAGTAAGAAAAGTACACTTCCCCCTGCCATTTTCCATGCTAAAGTAAGTTCATTAGAGGCTTGTAGGGGTACGCCGCAGTGAAGCCTTCAAATGAGCTAGGTTAATAAAGTATCGAGGTCATCTGCTTCCCACTTTCAGCCATATTCTTTTGCTGTAGAGTACCCTAAATTTCAAGTGTTTTTCCTGTAACTATTACTACCATTTCTCTTTTCTGCCTTCTGTATTTTAGCTTCCTCCTGCATCCTTCGAACTTCATGCTGTCAGCATTGTGGTTAAATCATTTTTGATATCCACATTTCCTAGTCACCCCTATCGCTCGTCTGCTCAGGATAAAACAGATGAACATTCATGGATTCTGTTCAAGCAGATTTATTACAGAAAAACTCATCAGAAATGAGGTTCTGTAACTTAAATAAACTTATAAACTGACTGCTGCACTCATACATGTTAACACTCTGACTGTTCTGTCAAAATGGCACTGCTGTCTGCACATGCTCAGTATTTATATGTATGTGCTACATCTGGAAATGCTTTTTGAAGGTACATACACACACTCTGATTTACATCCTCCCTCTTTGAGAAATGATCCTTATACAAAATAACAGTATTCAATGACGTGTAATTTACCAAAATGATCTTTTGACATGCAATTATACAGAGCTAATTATTCGACATGCAATCATCCAAAATTAGACACATAGAAAACAATTATGTCCAGGTTGCTGTGTATTTTACACTAGGACTAGAAATACAACCTGACCATGTAACATAAAAGTCAGAAATGGATCTATCAATGGGGGCTGTCTTCAAGGAATGTTCAACTTTGGGGACATCTGGGACATTACCAGGAACGGAAATGGATACTGTGTCACGCTCTTCAGTCCGAACATTTTCTGGGTTGAGATCTAGAGTCTGTATCCCAGGTATGATGCTGCATTATCATTTCTGATACAGGAAGAAGATGTTAGCAGTTTCTCCAGTACTCTATACCCTCAGACCCCACTAAGTAGGATCTTGGCTCGGTACATATACCTCTCACTTGACCAATTTGATCAAAACCTTTCACCTTTTGCATCCTCACTGTTTCACCTTCTTTTAATGGACAAACAAATCTGCTCATTTTATCATAGCTGGACTTCTGAGAATGCTTCTTAAAAAGTTGGGCTTTGATTGCTCTGTTGTTTTAGCATTAGGCACCAACAAACTAGAACTAAAAGGCAAGATTGTTCTGGTTTGCCTAGTTAACAGTCTCTTGAGCAGGTGAGCCAAGTAGGTTGTCATAGGTTCATAGGGGGATCTATATTAGAACATCGACTTTTTAAAATGTCGAATGTTCTAATATCGACCTCTATTCAGCGAACGTTGACAATATCAAACATGCAGAATAGTGAATTTTTTCCAAGGGAAAAAATTTGCTGTTCCGACACACATACACACAACACAAACACACCAAACAAACAGCAAACTCCTACATCTAACCCTACACTAAACTGTACACACACCACTAGCTATCCACTTACCTTAACCCAAATCCTAACCCTAAGGTCCATCACTATCGCACACTCACCTCACCTGCGCCCTAACCCTAACTCACCTACCCTGCCCTAACCTTCACGTCCACACAATCGCACACTTACCTGATCCCGACCCATAACTTTCCACCACAGTGCTGAACATAGTGAAGCCATGGGAATGGCCAACCAAATTCCTTCCCTAGGAAGAAATTTGGTGTTCCGCAGCTTCACTATTTTCAGCGTTTGCTGAATAGGGGTCGATATTAGAACATTCGAAGTTGTGAAACTTCGATGTTCTAATATAGACCCAGTTCATAGGTGTGTACAAGGCTAATGGCCCTGGAGCCTTTACAAGCCTAGCCCATATAAATGCCCTGGCATCGTACTGCCCGATGTTAGTCCCCAGTCCCTATATCAGGTAGAGCCACTGGAGTGATCCCTGGGGTGAAATTTGTAATTCCCATCCACTCATCAACATTTCTCTTGAAGAGGGCCAGTGAGGTGCTCTGCTTGACATGTATGGGAAGTCTATTCCAGAGCATGGGCAGTCTCTGGGTTATGAAGCTATCTGTCCAGCATGTTCTGTTGATTGTGGTAATGAGGTTGAGGTTTCTGGACCGTGTGGTGCAGAGGGATTGGGAGTTTTTTAGATGTAGTATTTCTAACAGAGCTAGATCAGACATGGCTTTGTAAGTCAAGCAGAGATTGCCTCTTAGTAGATGATATGAGACAGAGAATAGCTGGATTTTTTTGAGTCTGTCCATGTAAGACATGTGTTTAAGGCCTAGGATCCTCTTCATGAAGTACTTTTGAGGCCTTTCCAGCTGTTGCATGTGTCTAGTGAAGTACATGCCAAATGGGGCATTATACTCAATGACTGGCCTGATGAGGGAAGAGTAGAGAGAGATGATGACCTCTTTCTTCCTGGATCAAAACCCTTGGTAATGAGATGTGCCACATAGAAGGACTTTCTGACCACAGTGGCAATGTGGTGGTCGAAGGAGAGGTTGCTGTTAACCTGTGTCCCCAGATCTCTTATAATGCCCTCAGTGTTCAGTGGGCTCCCATCGATGTGGTAATTAGTGGGAACTGAGTTTTTCCCAAAGGGGATGACGACGCATTTTTTGGCATTAAGCTTAAGTCACAGGGTATATTTCTGAGATTAAGTAAATTCAAGAATATACTGGTATTGTCACACTTTGACCTCTCTAGTAATTGCTTTGCACTCTGTACTGCACATTCAGCAAGGTCATTTAACTGTGGCTTTTAAGGACTGCTAGTAACATGGATAAAGTCCCACTCTTTAGCAAATCTCTGAAACAATTGACTGGTAAACTGAGAACTGCTGTCAGAAATAACTTTCTGTGGACTTCCATGGACTGAGAAATGATGTTTCATCTTAGTAATAACAACACTGGATGTTAGCTTAGGTAGCAAATTGATCTCAAACCAGTTTGAATAAGAGTCTACCAACACTAAGTAATGTTGACTGTTCCACTCAAATATATCAGTTGCTACTCTTGACCAAGGTAGTTTAGGAATTTGGCTTAGGTGAAGTGGCTCTTTTTGCAAATGCAGCTTAGTATTGTTGCACATTGAACAAGAATCACATTGAACAAGAAGAAAGCACTTTATCAATGTCTTTTGTTAGAGAAGGCCAAAATACTAGTCCTCTCACCCTACTTTTGGTAAAATCAGAACCTGGGTGGCCATGCTGCAAAATCTGAATGTATTCACATTGTAAGGAAGTAGGTATAATAACGTCTGGACCTTTGAAAATGATGCCATCTTCCATCAGTATCTCATCTCTGTATGGAAAATAAGGTTGTACTTCTGGCAGTACACAGGATTGCTTTGACAGCTGTCCTACATTGATAAAGTGGTTGAGCTTTTGCAAAATTGGATCAGTCTTTGCTCTCAGCTCATCAAGTCTCATGGCAAAAAAATGATGCACTTCCATGACATCAGAGTCAAAATTCTCTGCATCAAGCTGTTCTGTGGTATTTCTGGTTGATCTGGATAAGATATCAGCCAGGTAAAGAAGTTTACCCTTTGTAAAGACCATTTTGAAATTGTATTTTTGCAATTTGAGCATCATTATTTGTAGTCTTGCTGGAGCAGAATGCATAAGCTTCTTTAAAATAGTGACTAGAGGTTGATGGTCAGTTTCTGTCTGGATATCTCGGCCATAAATATAATCATGGAACTTCAAACATGCAAACACAATTGCCAAAAGTTCTTTCTCAGTTTAAGCATACCGCATCTCAGTTTGGGTAAGACTTCTAGATGCATAGGCAACAGGTCTGCCCTCTTGAAGAATAACTGCACCAAGACTGAACTTTGAAGCTTCACAGGAAAGAATTACTGGTTTATGGACATCATAGTATCTTATTGTAGGCAGGTTAGCAATTTGCTGGTTGAGGTTATCAAATGTTCTCTGGTGTTGATCTAACCATGACCATGCAATATTTTTGCATGTCAACTCTCTGAAAGGTGCTGATAACTCACTAAAGTCAGGGATACATTTGCCCAAATAGTAAACCATATCAAGAAAATGCTGTAAGACCTGGATATTGTCTGGACCTGGCATCTCAAGAATTACTGCTTGTTTAGAAGGATCTGGTCATAAGACTGTACTGGTAAATAAATGACATACATAAGTAACTTCTGGTAGTTTGAATTTGCACTTCTGAGGATTGAGCTTTAAGTTAATTTCACGTCCTCTGTCCAGAACTTTCCTGAGGTTTATATCATGCTCTGCTTCACCATTACCTCCAACCAATAAATCATTGACTATTATTGCACATGGGTAGCCTGAAAAAAATGTGTTCCATTGCATGCTGAAAGACTTCACTGGCATAATTTATTCCAAAAGGCATCCTGAGGAATCCTTATCTACCAAATGGGGTACTGAATGTAGTCAGTAGTGAAGATTTGCGATCAAGCCTCACTTGACAAAATTAACTCTTTGCATCTAAGACAGAAAAAACAGTGGCATTTGTTGTGAGGGTGGCAATTTCCTCGACTGTACAGATAGGATGATGAGGGCTTTTTAATGCTTTGTTCAAGTCTCTTGGGTCAATGCATATTATGATTTCAACTGAATTTTTCTTATAAGCAGCTACCATGGATGATACTTACTCAGTTGGTCCTGTGACTGGACAAATCACACCCTCCTGTACCATTTTGCCTAACTGGACCTTGACTTTGTCCTGCATAGCTATTGGAAGTCTCCTTGCTGATCTGACCACTGGACTGACCTCTGGGTCTACTTTCATAGAGTACATAACTGGAAGTTTGCCTAGCTTGTCATCAAACATATCAGCATACTCTGAGAAAATAGCATCAGTTAAGCTGGAACTGGGACATGTACCTACATGATGTACTTCTTTGTTAAAAGAAAACAGTTTCATTCTCAAACTTTCTCTGAGACCTAATAATGACTACATGGGTCTTTGGACTACATAAAATTGCAAGCTGTAACTGTTATCAGCCCAATAGCATGAATGCACTACTGAGCCTTTGGTTTGAATCGCTTCACCTCCATAAGCAACAAGCTTTGCACAATTGGCCAAATTAAGTTGCTCACCAGCTCTCAATTTAGCAAATGTTTTTGCTGACATTACATTACACTTTGAAACAGTGTCTACTGTGAGTTTACCATTGATCAGGACAGTACAAAATACTTCATTCTTTGCCAATAAATCTACTGCATTAACCGACCACTGATATACCATCTACATAGAAAGTAGGGTTGCAGCTTTCTACATGATCAACTTGCTTTTTTGAGTGACCTTTCTTAACTGAATGAGACTTACTTGATTTACAAAACCTTTGAAAATGGTTCAATTTCTTACACTTGTGGCATTGCTGACTAAATGCTAAGCACTTCTGTCGTTTAGAGTCATGATTGGCACCACAATTATGACAGTTAACAATAAGACTTGACTTGGGTTTTGCTGACTCACTCTTATACTGTACTGAGCATGCCCTTTTTAACTGAGCTAGTCTTGGAACTTGCTAGAAAGCTACGGGTTCTCCCTGCCACACCCACAGAGGTTGCTGCTGCCATGTGCTTAGGTCTGTTTCTGCTTGCCACATGTTGCATGCTGTCTACGTTTGCCCCAGAGGCTGCTGAAACCATGCTCTTTTCACTTGTAAGAATACTTGTGTGCCTTTCTGTGAACTCATGTATTTGACAAATCTCTATGGCTTGCTTAATGTTAAATCACTGTCATGAAGCAAATTTTTTCTCACTGCAGCACTATTAACAGCACACACAAGCGTGTCCTTTATTAACTCATCCTTCAAGTCACCAAATCTGCACATTTGAGCTTTGTTTCTCAAATTAGTGATATAAGCTGCAAAGGTTTCACCTGGCTTTTGGTCTCTTGTATAAAATAATTGCCTTTCTAATGTAACCTTTGTCTGAGGGTTGCACATTTCTCAAGATTTACATTTTAAGCACTCAGCATCTTCCCTTTATTCAGCCAATACCACAATATGATGGTTTCCCCCCTCTCCTGCATATACTTCTGGTGCATACACAAATGAATGGTCTCTTTCAATACCTTCTGACCCAGCTAAATTAAGCAAAATCAATGCCCTTGTATGTGCATCTTTGTCAGAAAAAGCTGCTTGTATGAAAATATTGTATTCCTGCTCGAATACTCTCCAATTCTCTGCTATATTATGATCAATCACAAGTGGACCTAATCTGCAAAATGCCTCTGCCATATCAACACACAGTAGTGAAGGTGCTTGAAATTATGTATGAACATACGCACAAATATATGCGAGAACTTTATGCCAGTACTTGTAATTATGCCCAATAGCACAAGAAACTCTTTGAAATAACTGCATTTTGCCAAATAAGTCTCCGTAGCACAAGAACACTCTGAAATCACTGTACTTTGTGAAACCACTCCTTATCAGTGTAAGAAATACTGCAAAATGACTATGCTTTGTGAATAAACTGTACACTGCAGAAAAAGCTCAGAGTAAGAAACACTTCGAGATGAGGACACTTTGCAAATAAACTGTATACAGCACAAGAACCTTTCAAATTGGCTGTAGTTTGTGAAATAACTCTGCACAGTGTAAGGAACACTGAAATGGCAGCTTTCTGTGAATAAGTGCACATAGCACAAGAAGCTTTTCAAAATGGCTGTACTTTGACTGAACTTTGCAATATAACTGTACTCTGCACACAGCAAACTCATTGAAATAATTGGACAGTAATAAAGCACACATTCTGCAAACACTTTCACACTTTAAGATACTTTGAACAACTCTAGTTATGTTTTGAATGGCTTCGGTCAATGCGAAATAGTAGTTTGTGCCCAAACAAGTTCTTTTACTAAATAACATGCAGTCACCTTGCCCTTTAAGCTTAATTTGCCCTTTTTGTTGTACTTGTTATGCCCTTTTAATCTCTTATCATGCTCATTATACTTTTTCCGTGTCTGTTTTACTTTAAATATGTTTATGTAAATCAAAAATAATTCTGCTTCCCATACAAATAGTTTTGCTAGTTTTATCAAATATCATGGTTTTGAACATTCCATTTAATTAATAATGCAGTTTGTGCCTTTGGTTTGCTTAATAATATGTTTTTGTGGTACTCGTTTGATTAATAATGCATTTTGTGCCTTTTAAATGTGCTATTTCATTTTCTTTGCCAAATAAATAATTTGTGCAGTTTTCTTTACCTTTAGCTCATTTCTGGCCCTTTTTAATTTGTCTGTGCTCTGTTTCACTTAACCTGCTTAGTTTGCCTTCACCTTCAACTCTGCACTTCATGGCTCGTGGAAGTTGCCTTTCTAATCCCAGTTCTGACACCATGTTGCTCGTCTGGTCAGGATAAAACAGACAAACATTTGTGGGTTCTGTTCAAGCAGCTTTATTACACACAAACACATCAGAAATGAGGCTTTGTAACCTAAACTTAAATAAACTTATAAACAGACTGACTACTGCACTCATACATGTTAACACTCTGGCTGTTCTGTCAAAATGGCACTGCTGCCTGCATGTGCTCAGTATTTATATGCATGAGATACAGCTGGAAATGCTTCTTAAATGTACATACACACATTCTGATCTACAACCCTGTGACCTTTAAACTCTAACTGCTGATTACTCCTGCTTTTCTGAGGCTGCTACAGATTATTTTGGTAATTTACAATGAAGTTCACCCCATTCTATACTTCAGCCTACCCACACTGTCACCCATCTCCATATCATTAAATATATGCCTAAATACTCACTCCTCTCCTATCCATTTACCAATCTAAACTCAACACTAGCTCTTCTAAAATGGTTATACCTATAAGCCACACCTATAAAATGACATCACTTACACAAGGCAACTCCCATCCTCCTACTGACATTCCTTACTCTAGCTGCTTAACATTCTGATATTATACAATGACTGGCCATTAATATTCATAAAGTAGCTCGTGATTGGTCAGCCCAACCAGTATGTCTGTTATAAATCCGAGCATATATCAATCGAAATAGTCCGGTCACCAGGACTGTTTTCCATAAATATATACCATAAAAATTTCACATTGCCTTCACGTAAACATAAAGAAAAATAATAAACTTGCATAACTGGACACTTTAAACCAATGAGAGAGATGGGATAGACAAAATTAAAAGAATAATCAGGTATGTTATGAAAGACTAGAGAAATGTACCTGAGTATCCTTTTATTTTCTATGTCCCATCTCTCCCGTACCTTGAAAGTGTCCTGGCATCTTTTTTTAATTAAAAAAAAAAAAAGCAACAGAAATCTTTCTTTCACCATTGTTTGCTAGACACAGTACCCATCACACAGCACTGATATTCTGTTTAAGAGTGGGAACAAAAGTCCCATACGCATGCACAGTACATCAAAAAAAGCAGCAGGATATCCAAAAAAAGCAGAAGAACACAACAGAGCCATCTTACAATGACATTTTTAAGAAAAGTAAGTAATATGCCCTCGTGATTAAAAACCACACCAACCTTGGGTAAATCATCAATATACCACACCCACGCCATCGGTTATTGACATATTGTTCCATGCCCTATAACTTTTGTAGCAAACTAAATATTAACTCAAATCAGAATAGAGAACTGAGGTGGGATACCAGTCACAACTCTGAGCTGAGATACCAGATGACTAGACACTTCTGAGCTTCCAAAAAAACATAAGTTGCCTGTTTTTTGCTTACTTATACTATTTACTGCACTTCTTATTGCCTGCTGTCTACTTTTATGCTATATTTATTTACTGTGTACTATACTACACTGTACTACTGCAATTGCCTGCTACAAAATTTTATTGCTGTTTTCACTGTTTAGCAAGCTTTTTTGTTGTTTCCACTGTTTATTACGTATTTACTGGTATTTTGTCTCTGTTTTAAAGCTATCTGTTCTGCCTGCTCTGGATTTCCTGCCAAGCAGTACTTAATTAACTGACCTGTTAACTGTTTAAATCATTCTTTAGAGCCTCCTGGCTGATTTTCTGCTGTTTTAAACATTTTTTCAGTGCCTCACTTTTATACTGCAATTGCCTGTTACACTGTGCCTGTAAAATCAAATTTTACTGCTGTTTACAATGTTTAGCAAGCTTTTTTGGTGTTTCCACTGTTTGTTCAGTATTTACTGGTATTTGTGTTCACTGTTTTAAAGCTATCTGTTCTACCTGTTCTGGTTTTCCTGCCAAACAGTACTTAATTAACTGATCTGTTAACATTTGAATTTTGTTACAGCTTTTTTTTTTCAAGTTTTAGCTTCTAGTATTTAGGTTCTGCATCTGAGCAGGTTTCTGCTTGTTTGCATGTCAAGCAGCACCATGCACTGCCACACAAGTGTGAACCAAAGCTGGACAGTTAAACACATTTTCCCTTGAACCCCAGGCAGAAATATCCATTTACCAAGCTCCTCCATGATCGTTTCTGAAAAGCCACCCCTAATGCCAACAGTCTTCAACCTAGAATTATGGACAGTTGAAGTACCCTTGTTTTCTTCTACCAACCTTGTTGACTTGGGTCACTTGAGGCAGTGTAACAATTGCCTTATGTATACAGACAACCCTCTACTAATAACATAGTGTAGTACAGAGTGTGAGAGATGTATTTATACCAAGAATCTAGAATCCATGCTCTCTCTCTCAAAACAGTAACATGGAGAAGGTTGTCAACTCACCCACCACTACATATTCACATAGTACCACTAATCATACACGTACCACTATTCATACACATAGTACACATCAAACATGTAAATCCACATATGCAGAGGTTCTCTGAAAAAAAATTACTGAAACACCAGAGACGTTCAAAACACAAGTCTGCCACAGCTAACACAGTCTCCACAGCACCCATGACACATAGCAAAACCAGTGTCTCACCCACAAATCCCGTAAGGCATAACACTCAAAAAACAAGTTTTCTTGTAATTGGAGACTCAGTAGTGAGACACACAGATGTCCCACTCACCAGGTTGGACAAGGAGAAAATCACATTCAGCTGCCTGTCCAGATCCAGAATTCACCAAATCACGCATAGACTCAGGTCTTTCAGCAACAAGTACCGTTATGACTCTGTCATAGATCATGTTGGTGTGAATGACCTGAGATCTACCTCACTGGACTATATGAAGAGAGGGTTCTACCTGAGTACGTCGACAACTGAGAAGATCGACAAGCGAATCGCGAGTGCCACACACACTATAGACCCAGTCTCACATAGTACCATCACAACCTCAAATCATACACATAAACACACAAAGACATACTCGGCAGCTCTGATCAAAAATCTACCAAAACAGCAGAGGCCACCAAAGCAGACACCCAAACAACCACCACCTCAGAACACAACACCTGCAACACATAGACCTCACAGTCAGAGTGTCAAACAGTCACAGCCCTTAAGGCCAAACACAATGCCAGACACACTAGTCATTGGTGACTCCATAGTCAGACACACTGACGTCCCGCTCACCAGACTGAGTAAGGAGAAGGTCACAGTAAGCTGCCTGTCGGGTGCTAGAATCCGCCACATAACGCAAGTACTCAGGTCTCTCAACAGCAGGTACAAATACGACTCCGTCATTGTCCATGCTGGTGTAAACGACCTGAGACGTACCTCCTTGGACTACATGAAAAGAGACATTGAGGAGCTCTCTGATTATGTAGCCCAGGCAGGTATGACCCTGACCTTGAGCAGTATCCTACCTTCACCAAGAATGATGCCACAATACAGAGATAAGATGATCAGCTTTAACAATTGGCTTAAACTCTGGTGTCATTCAAAGGGGATCCAATGTCTGTCTGCCTGGGATGACATGCTGGACAAGCCACGCTGCTTCGCAAGGGACAGCTTGCACCTGTCACCCTGGGATTCCGGATATTGGCAAAGGCTCTTGCCACCCCCATAGTGCCTTTTTTAGGCAAGGCTCAAATTCTAAACCTACCACCCTAGAACACAAAAAGGAAAAAACTAAGGGTAATGCTGCTCAATGCCAGAAGTCTAAATCTCAAAATGCACGCACTCGAGGCCCTTCTCAGTATGGAGAACATCGATGTCTGTGCAGTGATAGAAACCTGGTTCAAGGCTCCTGAGAGCACCCCAGCACTATCAGGTTTTACCTCTTATCATGCTCCGCCCCAAAATCCGGACAATACCAAGAAAGGAGGGGGTATCCATATTCATCAAAGACACCCACACCTCAAGACTGGTGGCAACGCACGATGCATCGGAGACCATCCAGGTGCAATTAACCATAGGCAAGACTGCTCTGCAAATTGTAGCATGTTACAGGCCACCCTCACAAACTCAGGAACCTCACATGGCCTTCCTGAAAACACTAGAGGGGATAAATGTATCACCAAACACCATCATACTAGGTGACTTCAATTACCCTAATATAGACTGGGAACACTACTCAAGCCCAAACACCCTAGCCCAAAAGTTCCTGGAATTCATAAACTCAAATGCCATGGAACAACTAGTCACCATCCCCACAAGAGGAGAAAACATACTTGATCTCATCATCACGAACATGGGAGCACAATGTTCAACACCAGAAGTATACCCCTCACTGGTGAGATCAGATCACAAACTAATCTCGCTGGAGGTCCTCATCCCACCCCCACCTGAAATAAAAGACCACAGTAAAGAACTTCTTGAAAGCCGACTTCACACTTCTAAAGACTAGTGTGGTCTCCTTTAAGGCCCCCCGAGCCGGCGGAAAACAGTACTCAAGCCGCTGAATCACTTACAAATGCCTTCTACCAGCACCTGCAGGACTGCATGGATAAGGCAATCCCAAGCAAAACAAAGACTCTTTGTACCAAAGGCAAGCGTCCAGTCTGGTGGACCCCAGCCATAAACAAACTCTACAACAAAAGGAGGAAGCTACTACAAGATAGAGCAAAATCCTTAAAAGGTAAGACACCCTTGATCACTATAAGTAAAAACTAAGAGCTCTCATAAAATCATCCAAAGCAAATCTTGAGAGAAAAATAGCTAAAGACTCAAAAGACAATCATAAGGCCTTCTTTAGCTATGTTAGAAACCTGGGAGGAAACTCCCAGATATGCTCAGAACTAGTTCAAAATGATGTGAAGATTACTGATCCTACAGACATTGCCAACATACTGGCTGACAGGTTCAGTGCAAACTTCTCCCCTCCCCAAAAGGAGAGATATCTATACCAAGCGATTGCAGCCCCCAAACATCTCCAACGCCCAAGTGAGAACTGCTCTCTCCAAAGCAAAACACAGCATCCATGGGACCTGATGGTGTCCCCGGCTGTGTGCTCCACGAACTCAACGAGAATTAAATGCACATACAAGAAGCTTTTCAAAATGGCTGTACTTTGACTGAACTTTGCAATATAACTGTACTGCACACAGCAAACTCATTGAAATAATTGGACAGTAATAAAGCACACACTCTGCAAACACTTTCACACTCTTAAGATACTTTGAACAACTCTAGTTATGTTTTGAATGGCTTCGTCACTTTAAATAGTAGTTTGTGCCCAACCAAGTTCTTTTACTCAAATAAACATGCAGTCACTCTTGCCCTTCTTTAGTTTAATTTGCCCTTTTGTTGTAATTTGTTATGCCCTTTAATCTCTTTTAATGCCCATTATATTCTTTCCGTGTCTGTTTTATTTTAAATATGTTTATGTAAATCAAAAAATAATTCTACAAATTCCATAAATACTAGTTTTGCTAGTTTTATCAAATATCATGGTTTTGAAATCATTCCATTTAATTAATAATGCAGTTTGTGCCTTTTAGCTCTGCTTTAATAATATGTTTTGTACCTGCTTGATTAATAATGCATTTTGTGCCTTTTAAATGCTATTTCATTTTCTTTGCCAAATAAATCATCATTTGTGCAGTTTTCACCTTTTAGCTCATTTCTGGACTTTTCACTTGTCTGTGCTCTGTTTCACTTAACCTGCTTAGTTTGCTCTCACCTTCAACTCTGCACTCCCATGGCTCAGGGAAGTTGCCTTCTAATCCCAGTTCTGACACCATGTTGCTCGTCTGGTCAGGATAAAACAGACAAACATTTGTGGGTTCTGTCTAAGCAGCTTTATTACAAACACCAGAAAGCGAGGCTTTGTAACCTATACTTAAATAAACTTATAAACAGATCTGACTACTGTACTATATAGCACACTGTTCTGTCAAATGGTGCACTGCTGCCTGCATCGTGCTCAGTATTTATATGCATGAGATACAGTTGAAATGCTTCAGTACATACACACATTCTGATCTACAACCCCGACCTTTTAAACTCTAACTGCTGATTACTCCCTGCTTTCTCTGAGGTTGCTACAGATTATTTTGGTAATTTACAATGAAGTTTACCCCTATCTATACTTCAGCCTACTCCACACCGTCACCATCTCCATATTTCATACAAATATATGCACCAAATACTCCACTCCTCTCCTACCGCCATTTACCAATCTAAACTCAACACTAAGTCTTCTACAAAATGGTTATACCTATAAGCTACTACACTATAAATATATCACTTACACAATGACACTCACTTACACAAAGTGCAACCCCATCCTCCTACTGACGTTTCCTTACTCTAGCTAAGCTTAATGATTCTGATATTATTATACAAATGACTGGCCATTAATATTCAGCAAAAGTAGCTTCGTGATTGGTCAGCCCAAACCAGTATGTCTGTTATATGGCAATCCGGAAAGCATATATCAATCGAAATAGTCCCGGTCACTGTGGACTGTTTTTCCATAAATATATACCATAAAATTTCTACATTGCCTCACGTTAGAAACATGTAAAGAAAAATAATGAACTTGCATAACTGGACACTTTAAACCAATGAGAGAGGTGGGATAGACAAAATTAAAAGAATAATCAGGTATGTTATGAAAAACTAGAGAAATGTACCCAAGTATCCTTTTATTTTCTATGTCCCATCTCTCCCGTACCTTGAAAGTGTCCTGGCATCTTTTTTTAATTAAAAAAAAAAAAAGCAACAGAAATCTTTCTTTCTCCATTGTTTGCTAGACACAGTACCCATCACACAGCACTGATATTCTGTTTAAGAGTGTGGAAATCAAAAGTCCCATCACGCATGCACATCAAAAAAAAAAAGCAGCAGGATATCCAAAAAAGCAGAAGAAATTACAACAGAGCCATCTTTTACAATGACATTTTTAAGAAAAGTAAGTAATATGCCCTCGTGATTAAAAACCACACCAACCTTGGGTAAATCATCAATATACTACACCTAATGCCGTAATCGAGTTGTTATTGACATATTGTTCCATGCCCTATAACTTTTGTAGCAAACTAAATATTAACTACAAATCAGAATAGAGAACTGAGGTGGGATACCAGTCTGGCAACTCTGAGCTGAGATACCAGATGACTAGACACTTGAGCTTCCAAAAAACATAAGTTGCCTGTTTTTGCTTACTTATACTATTTCACTGCACTTCTTATTGCCCTGCTGGGTTCTACTTTTTATGCTATATTTATTTACTGTACTTGCTACTTGCTACTACACTGTTCTGTTCTGCAATTGCCTGCTACAAGGAAAAATTTTATTGTTGTTTTCACTGTTTAGCAAGCTTTTGTTGTTTCCACTGTTTATTACGTATTTACTGGTATTTTTGTCTCTGTTTTAAAGCTATCTGTTCTGCCTGCTCTGGTTTTCCTGCTAAGCAGTACTTAATTAACTGACCTGTTAACTGTTTAGATCATTCTTTAGAGCCTCCTGGCTGATTTTCTGCTGTTTTAAACATTTTTTCAGTGCCTCACTTTTATACTGCAATTGCCTGTTACACTGTGCCTGTAAAATCAAATTTTATTGCTGTTTACAATGTTTAGCAAGCTTTTTTGGTGTTTCCACTGTTTGTTCAGTATTTACTGGTATTTGTGTTCACTGTTTTAAAGCTATCTGTTCTGCCTGTTCTGGTTTTCCTGCCAAACAGTACTTAATTAACTGATCTGTTAACATTTGAATTTTGTTACAGCTTTTTTTTTTCAAGTTTTAGCTTCTAGTATTTAGGTTCTGCATCTGAGCAGGTTTCTGCTTGTTTGCATGTCAAGCAGCACCATGCACTGCCACACAAGTGTGAACCAAAGCTGGACAGTTAAATTAAACATTTTTTCCCTTGAAACCCAGGCAGAAATATCCATTTACCAAGCTCCTCCGTGATCGTTTCTGAAAAGCCACCCCTAATGCCAACAGTCTTCAACCTAGAATTATGGACAGTTGAAGTACCCTTGTTTTCTTCTACCAACCTTGTTGACTTGGGTCTCTTGAGGCAGTGTAACAATTGCGTTATGTATACAGACAACCCTCTACTTATAACATAGTGTAGTACAGAGTGTGAGAGATGTATTTACACCAAGAATCTAGAATCCATGCTCTCTCTCTCAAAACAGTAACATGGAGAAGGTTGTCAACTCACCCACCACTACATATTCACATAGTACCACTAATCATACACGTACCACTATTCATACACATAGTACACATCAAACATGTAAATCCACATATGCAGAGGTTCTCTGAAAAAAAATTACTGAAACACCAGAGACATTCAAAACACAAGTCTGCCACAGCTAACACAGTCTCCACAGCACCCATGACACATAGCAAAAATAGTGTCTCACCCACAAAGCCCGTAAGGCATAACACTCAAAAAACAAGTTTTCTTGTAATTGGAGACTCAGTAGTGAGACACACGGATGTCCCACTCACCAGGTTGGACAAGGAGAAAGTCACAGTCAGCTGCCTGTCCAGATCCAGAATTCACCAAATCACGCATACACTCAGGTCTTTCAGCAACAAGTACCGTTATGACTCTGTCATAGATCATGTTGGTGTGAATGACCTGAGATGTACCTCACTGGACTATATGAAGAGAGACATGGTCAAGCACTCTGAGTATGTGTCCCAGGCAGGTATGTCCCTATCCTTGAAGAGCATACTACCCTCACCTAGAATGATGCCACAGTATAAACAAAACATGATTGATTTCAATAATTGGCTTAGTTATTGGTGTCATTCCAGGGGGAAACAATTCCTGTCTGCCTGGGAAGCCATGGTTGACAAACCTCGCTGCTCTGCCAGAGACAGTTTGCATCTAGCACCCCTAGGCTTTCAGCTGCTGGCAAAGGTTCTTGCCTCCCCCATAGTGCCTTTTTTAGGCAAGGTCTCGAAAACCTTACCAATGTGAAATTAACTAATCAGAACAAAATAAGGGTCATGTTAATAAATGCTAGGAACTTAAACAAAAAACTGCACTCCTTGGAGGCACTTCTATCACTAGAAGATTTTTTATTTTTTATTTTATTTATTTTACATTTGTTTACCAGGAAAGCCCAGCTGGACACAGGTCCATTTTCAGTGGAGGCCTGGGGAGAAAAGCTCCAATACAATATAGTACAAAAAGTGAGATACAAAGAGAAATAACATCATACATAATTACAAAGAAACAAAAACATCATGCATAATTACATACTTTAGAGCATGCTAGTATGTTCTAACATTCTAGGTGTGTAGTAGTAGGCACTTGTCAGTATTGGATATACAAATAAGAATTCTTTAGGAATTGAAGAGACATTGATTGATTAGTCAGTAGGAACTTAGGGGATAAGTAGTTAGGTAAAATAATAGAAAAAGAGAAAGAAATTGGGGAGCAACTGTTTGCTCTTGAGAGGAATCCCAGCAGTAGTGCAGCAGTGTGATTTAACTAGGAGAGTGACATGAACAAAGCCAGTTATTTAAGTAGTGGGTTTTGGGAAGTTTTTTTAAATTGGGAAGGAGAGGTGGTAGAGGTTAGGTGTTGTGGGAGTGTGTTCCAGGATCTAGTAATAGAGCAGGCAAAGAGTGATTTGCCAGCATCATGTTTTATGTTTGATGACACATATTGCTTAGATAAGTAGATCTTAAGGTTCTGGTGGTTGTATGGTGGTTGATTAGGTTTTGAAGGGCTGGAGTTTTGTCAGGAAGGTAGTAGAGTCTATGTGCTGTTAAGAGTTGGTTAAGAAGGAGAAGTTGAGGTAGCTCAAGCCAGTTAAGTTGTCTGAGGGCTATACAGTGATGGGCTCTATAGGAGGTTTCAGCAGCAAAGCTGGCAATTCTGTTGTAGCATGAATTCATTTTGGTAAGTTCAGTTTGACAAAGGTTGGTTAAGATGGGGGAGGCATAAAGAAGGATGGATAGGAGATGGGTTCTTGCAATAGTGGCTTTGGTGTGTTTAGTGACTGCCTGTTCCTATATAGGAGTCCAAGCTTTTTGTTAACCTTCTTGATTGTTTGGGCTATGTGTATGTCAAATTTAAGGTTATTGTCAATCTCTATACCTAGAAGTTTAGTGTGTGTTGTTGGGATGGTTAGTATATTATCTTTAGATTTTATGGTAAATTCATTGTTTGGTGGAGGTGATCTACCTGGGCTAAAGAGGATGAGCTTGTTTTTTTGGGGTTAAGAATAAGTTTGATGTTAGTGAGCCATGTTTCTGTTAGGGTGAAGTTATTTTGGGTTATGGTTCTTAGCTCATCAAGGGTGCATATAATAGTAGTGTCATCTGCATATTGAACTATTGAGGCAGAGGGTGAGGATGAGGCAATGTGGTTAGTGAATAGTGAAAATAGTAGGGGGCCAAGAATGGATCCTTGAGGGACACCTATGGCTACTGGCAGTAGGAGAGACAATTGGTCTTGCCATATGACTGCTTGTTGGCGATTTGATAAATAATTGTTGAACCATGATATGGTAAGGGAACTTATGTTGAGGGTAGCTAGGATTTCTAGGAGCATGCTGTGATTAATCATACCAGGCTTTGGACAAGTCTAGGAATATGGAGGATACGACTAATCCATTGTTTCTATGTTGATTGACAATGTTGGTGTATGCAAGTAATGCTATGGTGGTGCTAAGGGTGGGTCTGAAGCCATGTTGGGATTTGGATAATAGGTTATTTTAGGGGGTAGTGCATTAGTTGTGAATGCACTACTCTTTCTAAGATTTTTGATAAAGGTAAGAGAATCGCAGTGTGGCAGAAGTTGGTAAGTTCAGTAGAGTTACCCCCTTTGTGTAATGGTAAAATATGTGATATTTTCCATGCGCCAGGTACTTTACATTCTGTGATTGACCTGTTTATGAGAATGGAGATGGGATAGGCTATGGCTTCTGCTGAAATCTGTAGGAAGTCTGCTGGTAGATTGTCAGCTGCTAGTGTGGTTGGTTTGAGTTTTTGTAGGAGTTTGGCAATAGTATTAGGTGAGACTGGATGTAGGGAGAAACTGGAGGAGTCATTACTTGCATGGAAATATTGTGGGGTGTCTCCTGATATGGGGCTGCTAGTTGTGTTTTGTGTGTTGGCTAGAGCTTGGACTGTTTCTGTAATTTTATTAAATTGAGTAGAGATGTTGCCATGGTTGTTTGGTAATATAGGGGAAGGAGTGGGTGATTTTCCTGGGTGGAGTAAACTGTTTATTGTGGCCCAGAATATTTTAGGGTTGTGGGCATATTTTTCTTGCATTGCTTTATGGTAGTTGATTTTGTCAAGTTTTATCAATTTTTTGGCTCTATTGCGGAGTTCAAGGTAAGTCTGTTTCAGGGTGCCGGATTTGTGCTTGTGAAATTGCAACCAGGCTTTATCTCTTTCTTTAATTGTAATTCTAGTATTTTTTGTTAGCCAGGGGACATGGTTAGTTTTGATTCTAATGGTTCTGGAGGGTGCATGACTGTCAATGATTTTTAAGAAGGTTGAGTTGAAGTATTGCACAGCTTCGTCAAGAGGTGTTTTTTAAGGGAGGTCCAGTTACAGCTCTTTAGTGAATTGATTAGTTCATTGGCTTCAAAGGTCTTCTTGTTATGTACTACTCTGAGGATGGGTTGTTTGTTCTGGTGGGCTCGGTTCCTAATTAAGTAGGTAGCTTGGTGGTCACTCAGGCTGTCAGGAAGACAGCCGGATTCTTGAGCTAGGGTAAGGTCAGATATTAGAATCCAGTCCAAGATGGACTGGCGTTTGGAGGTTTTATCAGTTCTTGTGGAGGCTGTTATAATTTGGGTAAACCCATGCAGGTTGATGTAGGTGGAGGGGTTCTGACTGGAACAGTCTGCCCAGTCAATATTAAAGTCCCCTAAGAGAATGGTTTCATGTGGAAGGGAGGATGACAACCAGTTAAGGAGGCTTTCAAGTATGGTAGTGGTGTTACTTGGTGGGATATAACCACCTGCAGTGATTATTTGCTTGTTAGGGTTAAGTTTACGTTTAGCTAGAATTAGCTCAACATTTGTGACTTCTTTGGAATTACATTCAAATTGCTCTATAGTGAGGTGGTCTTGGTATAGAATTGCTACACCCCCTCCCTTTCTTTCAGATCAATCTCTATGTATAATGTTATCGCCCAAAGCAGTAATTTCATTGTTGTGGTGCTGTGGTTTCAGCCAAGTTTCTGTCAGTACAACAATATCTGGTTTGTTAAAGAGCTAGTAGGGCATGAAGGTCTTGAGTTTTGTTAAGTATGCTTCTTGCATTAATGTTTAAGAGGAGGAGAGATGTGCTAGGTCTAAGACATAGAGGGTTTGGGCATGATAAGTATTGGTGGTTAAGTGTACTAGGTCCAGGATTAGGGTGAATGTCACCACAGCATGTGAGTGTTTGGAGTAGGTGTAGGTAGAGTTTGCTTAGTTTCTGTAATATCTTAGCTGATTTTTGGGGGGGATTGAGGGCTGGTTTTGTAAGTATGAGTATTATATAGGTAGGGAAAAGGTTGTTTGGTGGCAAGCTCCCAAGGTGATATGAGGTAGTGACTGAACTTAATGGGAATGGTAGTAGAGTCTGTCTGCCATGGTGGTGGGAGAGTGTAATAAAGTTTGGAGTGGTAGGAGGTGAGAATGGACAGGAGAGGGAGACAGAGGAGACATAATATGTAACATAGTGGATGGAGATGCTGGTTGTGTTGTGTGTAAGACATATTGGATGGTTATTTAATGAGTAGTTTGTGTTTAATTGTGCTATTAATAGTTGTAGGGGTTGAGTATGGAATTGGATGTGGTGAAGGGTGTAAGAATGGGAATGATTAATAGGGTTAGATTGGATAATTGAGAGTAGGTGTGTTTGAGTGTGGAGTATAGCTATAAATGTAATTTATGTAGGGGTGGGTGGGAATGGTGGTAGGGTAGGTGAGCGAACGGAGCAGGGCTGCACTGTCTGTGCGGATCAGAGTATGTATATAGAGGAGCAGCAAAAAAAAAAAAACAATCAGTGAGAGAGGTAATTTAGGCTGGAGAGATACCTGTGAGAATGGTTCCTCTCAGTTACTTTTATGCACTAAATTCTGGAGGAAAGTAATGGCTGGCTGCAGTGCAGAGGGATAAGCCAGAGAGGTATATGAGGTTAAATAGTATTAGAGGGGGAAGAAGGGCTACAGGGGTTGAAGATAGTGATAGTAAAACATAAGTTAGACTACACTGAAGGTAGATTGAATGGGAGACACAATATACAGTTAAGCATAGGGGGTAAGGTAGTGGGAGATGGAATAACAGGGCAGCTACAGCTAGAAGAACAGAGCAGAGAGGTTTGTAAGGTAGATCGGCAGCAGATAATAGACTAAAGGTTAAATGCTTACCATTGGCTAGATGTTAAACTAAGTGACTGAGAGGGAGCTAAGGGAGGTATAGCAGGTGTTTTGCGATGAGTTGAGGCTGACCAGGAATGGCTTTGAAGAGTTAAAAGGTAAAAACCCAGGGTAAAACCAAGTGGTTTTCTACATACACTGATTTAAAAGGGAATGTTGCTGGGAAGGACTCCACCGAAGAGACAGCACTCAGAGAGGGAATGGGTGGTCCTCCTGTGTTGAGAAATGTATTTTCCAGTCTTTGTAGTGATGCAGGGACCTGTAAAAATAAAGACAGATATAAGGATAAGGGTGAGATAAGCGAGAGTAACAATAGTTAGGATAGAGTATTGGAGAGAATGATGGGAGAATTAGGACAAAAATGTCGAGATTGCCTGAGAAAAAGTTGCAGGGTTGGAAAGCAGAGAAGGCAAAATATAGGATAGAGGAGGAACCTATACTGAGAGGGCCTAATGGAAGAGAGAGAGAGGGAGGTAAGAGAGACAGTTTATTCAAGTGAAGAGTGGGGGGCAGAGCAGAGAGGGGGTCAGACAGCAGGAAATAGGTGTAGGAGAGGAAATGGACGCTCATAAATAGAGAGAGGAGTGGAGTCAGAAGAGATAATTATAGTGCAGGGTAAAGAACTAGCAATTAGGTACTACCTATCATGATCAAGATCATAATCAAGATGAAGATGTTTGTGCAGTCACAGAAACCTGGTTTAAGGCATTAGAGAATACCCCAGCCCTGCAAGACTACAATGTCTTCCACATCTTTAGATTGCAAAATGAATGTGTGAAGAACAAAGGAGGTGAAGTTTCAATCTATATTAGAGATAAATTCACCACCCATCTAGTTAGTCTGGACAACTCCATGGAGTTACTCCCAGGTTATGGTGGGTAAGCCCCCCATTCAAGTCCTAGCATTTATATGGGTCACAACACCCATAAAGCCTACTTAACCAAACTGAAGAGAATCCAAATTTTACCGAACACACTGGTTATGGTGGATTTCAATTATCTCACCATTAACTGGAAAACCTACTCTAGCTCAAACTTGGTAGCACAAAAGTTCCTTGATTTTGTGAATTCAAATGCCCTGCAGCAAATTTTCCATACCCCGACAAGAGGAACAAACATTCTAGATCTGGTCCTCACCAACATATCAAACAGGTGCACTGCTGTGACTGTTGGACACTCATTAGTTAAAACTGACCACATATTAGGCAACTTCAAACTGACAGTAATACCAGAACTCACAAAGAGTGAAATCACTCTAAAAAACTTCACCAAGACAAACTATACCCTCCTAGGTGAAGGTATAAATGCTTTCCAAGCCCCACTCCAAGCGGAAAGTGGTAACTACGCTGAAGTTTATGCTAAAACCCTGTACAATCATTTGCATAAGTACCAGATAGAATCAAAGCCAGAGCACAAGTAAATCAAGCTGCCATGTTGGACTTCCAGCATCAACAAACTTAACAATAAATGCAAAAGGTTGCTTTCCAAGAAATCAAAAACAAAGACCCAGCAAATGAAAGCACCCTCCTTAGCCTTAACAGGCAAATAAGTCAACTTGTCAAATCCTCCAAGGGCTCCTTTGAGAGAAACCTAGCAAGTACTGCCTAGAATAACCATAAGGCCTTTTACAACTACTTATATAACCTTAAGGGTAGGACCTAAGCATGTGCAGAACTGGTAGCCAATGGTATCACACACACTGACTCCACAGAGATGGTGAAACTGCTAATGGATAGGTTTGGTGAAAATTTCACTCCCTTATCCCCTCCTAACTTACAACAAACCCTCCCCCAAATGTACCCCCCACCTTACATATCAGAAGAGTAGGTCCTTATAGCCCTGTCCAAGGTAAAGAACACTGCCTCTATGGGACCGGATGACATCCCAGGCTGTCTTCTAAACAGGCTAAAACATGAACTAGCATTACCACTAAGTACCCTTTTCAGTCATAACCGAACCACAGGCTTTGTTTCGTAGAATGGAAAACAGGTACAGTCATTCCCCTCCACAAAGGTAGCCTAGCAACAAAACTGGGGAATTACAAACTCATAAGACTGACCAACCTCATCTATAAGGCCATGGAACGTATCATTATTGACCTCATAAATAAAAATATAGGTGACCTCCCAACCCTGAATGCTACCCAATTTGCCTTTGTGAAGGGCAGATCCTGCCTATTAAATCTGGTGGATTTCTTTGAAAGTGTGACCAAGGCCATTGATGAGGGCAAATCTGTGCACACAGCATACCTTAACTTGGCAAAGGCTTTCAATACAATCCCACATTCAGGCATTACCAATAAACTTAGCAAACTGAAGGTAAATCCCTTCATTGAAAAGATGAGTTGACAACTGGCTCACAAGCCAGACACACACTATCAAAGTGGGTGAATCCACATCAACCAGCAGACCTGCTATCAGATGGGTGACACAAGAGTCAATGCTGGGCCCTCTACTGTTTGGTATATACTTCTCAGATGTTCAGGTCAAAATTAATCAAGTTCATCTCCTTGATAACAAGAAGGCAATACATAGTAGAAATGTGATGTTACATAACATAAACTCACCAGATTACAAATTTTAAAGACCTACTGTGAAATATATACCATTTTGCAGATAAAATAAAAATTGCCTGAGACATATACCTTAATTCTGGCCTCTTAACAAATGTCAATAACCAATGCTCTCCCTCTCAAATAACAATCAACAGCAAAAACTTTAAAAGTAGCAAATTTCAATCCCTTCAGTTTTAACAGCAAATGGACCCTACTTGACTCATAAACCTGACATTATAGCTCAGTCCAAAATATGGGCTAATAGAAACTTCTGTCCACAACATACATAAGCAACAACTACAGTATATACCACAACAACAGGCCAAGTAATAAAAATGGGGACACAATGCTCCTTATAAGACACTATCCCATGCTAAAACTAGTAAACTATACCACTGCAACATCACAAGACAACAGAAACTCCAAATGGATACTAAATCACATTACCTGAGGTAATCACCTCAACCTCTACATAGGCGTACAAAAAGGAGAGCAATATTGCTGAAACTGAATTCATCCCCAAGTCTTGGTGAGTACCTTCAAGAGGTGGACCCTGTTTTCACAAAATCTCACCAAGAGGACATTGATATATAGACTGTATTTATATAGAATATATCATCAACAGAAGTAGGTTAAAAATTAAAAAAGATAGCTGGGTGCAAAAGACCCAGGATAAAAAAGTGCCCAATCCTTATAGGCGTACTGGTGCCAGAACTGGAAAAATGACAGTGTAGAATCCTCAAAATATGGAAAAATTCCTACAGTGAGGCCAGGCCCAGTGGGAGGATGGCCACGCTGTTATAGGAGGAAGTAGCACTCCACAAAAATCATTAAAATTGATAGCCCAAAGAAGAGCAATAAAGACAATGGAGTAGACTACTGAGGATAAGAAAGAAATTATGTATTGTCACCATTATGTAAAAAGCCCAAAATTTCCTGATACAAGAAATACAAAAAAGATTAAGAGAGAAATTAAAGTAAAGAAAAATACTTCCACAAGAAAAACTGTCAGAAGCTTCAAATAAAAATGTGTGTTCATTAATACAGCAGATTTGTGAAAACAGTATATAGACCAAGAAACTTTGATCTGTTTGCAAAAAGAAAAAGCTGAGGAAGTGTGAAAATATAAACAACAAAACCTAGAGATTTTTGAAAAGTATAAAAAAATATGGACATGGGAAAGAGAGATATGATATGGTGCAATATTTATGCAAAGGCAAAAGCCAAATTAATCAATATAAAGAAGGCAGCCCCAACGATATTCAAAGAGAAATACAAAGGCATCCAGTTATGAAAAAGTTCACAATAAAAAAATAATATCACAGTGAGGGAATGTAGAAAAGAAGATTAGTAAAGTAGAAGTTAAAACATAGAAGCTGAAGTTATGAAGTGCCTGCAAAGTGAAGGACTTGATATACAAGGTCTAACACAGATTACATCACAGAATGATGGAACAAGTCCCCAAAGTAAGGAAAAACAGGAAGATCAGGAGACATCTGAAGAAATATGGACATGGGAAAGAAAAAGAGATTTAATATGGTATAACATCTATGCAAAGGAGTAAGCAAAACTAATCAATACAAAAAGAGCAGCAACAACAATATTTGAAGAGAAATACAAGCAAAGGAATCCAGACATGGAAAACTTTACAATACAAAAAATAGTAAGATAAAGAGGAAAAGTAAAAAAGGAGATTAGTAATGGAGAAGTTAAAGAAATAGAAACTGAGGTTATGGAGTTACTGAGAAGTGAAGGATTCAGTGTAGAAAATTTAATTCAGAAAGCACCACAACAGGATAGAGCAACTGACATCTAAATTAAGGGGAAACCAGTGGAACAGGAAGCAGTTTGTCAAATGCCATATGAAGATATTTTGATGCCATCCAGAGGAAAGCAGTATAAATGTTCACTTGAAGTTGGACAGCAAGGGAAGGAACAGGAAACTGTGGAAACTCTGACACAGTCAATGTTGAGGACTAATAGGCCAGTGAATTCCTATATGACAGAACAATCGATGGCACAGGATGAAATTGAAGACAATATGCCAGAGGAAGATGGTATAGAACTTTCCGTAGAATGCCTGCAGGAAATGAAAAACAAAAAATGTGCCCTAAGTTTAGAAGAAAATGAGCTAAGAGAAGAGTTGCTTGATTTAACAGAGATAGAGAGACATATTAAGATCAATGAAAGAAATAGACCGCAGAAGGTCAATAAAACCCCAAAAGTCAGAAGTTTGATAAAATAAATGAATACAGTAATTAGGACTGTTCATAGAGATCCATGTGATATAACAGAAGTAAACAGGATATATTACTGTTCAGCTAAATTAATAACTGACAAAGTTCTACCACAAGAACACAGGGTAGTGAGGGAAAGGAAGGGGAGAAATCAAATGCCATCATGGAAGTATCAAAAAGAGAAAACTATAAGGCAATTAAGACAAGAAGTCTTGTTAAATGAGTATAGAAGAGGGAACAGATCACCAAAATTACTTAAGAAAGATAGATGCGATAAAACCAATGCACAATATTAGAACAGATCAGGATCTTTCATGCACTATCACAAATAAACTAAAAATCTCAGCACAAGCAGAAAAACTTAGAAGATACACAGATAAATATAAAGGAAAAGTACAAAATAAGCAATTTATTGATGATCCCAAAAAGTTTTATAGAGAACTGAGAAACAACAAAAGGAACTGAAAGGACCACCAAAAGAAGAAGAAATAGATACATTTTGGAAAAGTATTTATAAAGATCCTGTGGAATGTAACAAAGATAATAACTGGATAGAATATGTAAAAGAAAGGATAAGAAGATTAAAGGTACAGGAAATGGGACGAAATAACAGCAAGAGAGATTGAAACAAAGTTAAGAAAAGCCTCTAATTGGAAAACCCCAGGCCCAAATGCAGTACCTAACTTCTGCTTAAAAGTATAAACATCTTTGCATGAAGATTTAGCCATGAGTAAGAACTATTTATATGGCACCCTGAACAGACACCAACCTGGCTAACAGCAGAAAAAACAATGCTGCTACTTAAGGGTAAACCTGCAAGCTACCCTAAAAATTATAGACCAGCAACTTGCCTTCCGATGATGTATAAACTATATACTGGAATTGATGTCTACAGAGTTTATAGTCATTTAGAAGAAAACTCAATTATGGCAATAAAAAAAGTCATATGGAACAAAGGATCATTCTCTGTTAAATAAAGTCATAGTGCAGAACTGTAAAAAGGGAAAGAATCTAAGTATGGCATGGACTGACTACAAAACTCATTTGATAGTATCCCACATTCATGGATAAAAGAGTGCTTAAAAATGTATAAGACACACCTTATACTGATAGACTTCATTACAGTGACCATGAAAGAGTGCCAGACCACTTTGCAATTAAGCCATGATAAAAGACAAATTATTTTTCCGGGGATAAAAATTCAAAGAGGGATATTCCAGGGTGACTCTTTGTCACTGCTGCTATTCTGTCTTGCCCTAAACTCATTAGGCTATCTACTTAACAGCTTAGGCCATGGCATTAATTTGGCTCCTAGAAAACAGCAAAGTGTAAAGACTGCTCATTGTCTCTTTGTTGATGATTTAAAACTGTATAGCTCATTAGAAGAAGAACTGAAAGTACAATTGCAAGTTGTCAAAACTTTTTCAGATGATATAAGAATGTCATTTGTTCTTGATAAAAGTGCAAAAGCAACCTTTAAAGCAGGAAAACTGCAGCACCAAGAAAACATCAGTTTAGGACAGGAATGGGATATAAAAGAACTTGAGCAAGAGGGAGTTTATAAATAATTGGGAATTGATGATGGATCGACAATAAAACATGAACAAATGTAAATAAAACTTAGTAAGGAATACTTTAGAAAACTTAAATTAATCCTGAAAACAGCATTGACATCTAAAATCCAAGCTATAAATGACTTTGCTCTTCCTGTCCTAACTTACAGTTTTGGAGTGACTGACTGCCCGAAAAAATGTTGGATAGATTAGACAGGAAAACTAGAAGGCTGCTTCATGCTCACCAAATGATTTATAAAAATCAGTGCAGACCAAGATTATATATTCCCCATCAAAAGGAGGTATGGGCCTCCTTTAAATTGATTATATGTATAGATCTACAATCTTGGGACTGCACACATATCTGCTGACCTTACGAGACCCAAATGTAGTGAAAGTTTTGAAACACGAGGAGAATAAATTTAATATGACTTCCCTGCTTAGTCTAGCAGAAGCATATTGGCATCAAGCAGTAATGCAAATCAAACCATAAGTAGATAAAAATCTGTCAGCAACTGAATGCGCAAAAAAACAGAAGAAAGAATATAAGGTGAAGAACCAGATGATAAGGCAAGAAATGTGGAAAATGCATAAATATAGTTGCAAGTACAGAAAACATTTGGAAGAACCTCATGTTGATCAGGATCGAATACAGGAATGGTTAAGGAGAGGTGAATTCAAACCAAGAGATGAAAGATTGATATTGGTGGCCCAAGATAGTGGGCTACGTACACATTGGTTTACAAAGTCCATTGAACATGTGGGAGAAACAGACAAATGTAGGATGTTATGTAGTCCAATCTCGCCTACATTCTTACCCGTGGGTTCAGAGCCAAATGTCAGCTCTGACTCGGCCAACTTTCTATTGGCTGGGCTAAGATGGTATCCCATGCTGCACTGCTCTCCATCCCCAGATCTCGTTTGCCACTCTTGTAGCTCGGATGTTGTCTCGCTCTTGGCTGTGACTAAGTAGCCTTTTTCATCATTATCAGAGAATTTGTTGCAAAACAAAACGCTATTTTAATAGCTATTGTGTGTTCTTGTCTTGTCTTGTGGAAAAGTTGTGTTTTTGATCGTTTTTTCTGTGGTATCCCACTAGCTGTTTCCATCAGGCTAGGCCCGTTTTCAGTTAGAGGACCTAGTCCGTCCCCTTGCTTTCCTTGTGTCATAAAATTTTACTGTGACTAAAACCCATTTAAATTAGAGGTATTAGTCCTTCCCCCCTTGTATTTGTGTCTCAGGATCGTTTAACTTAGAGATCTTGTGGTATTTGTTTGTTGTAGGCTTTTTCCCACCTTGTGACTGTTTGACCGTTGGTCCATTTATTCAGTGATTAATTGTCTTTGGTGCTTTATTATTGTTGGTTCACGATGTCCAAAGATACTAAGGAGCAAAAACTCTCGGACTTCAAGAAATGCTCTAGGTGCAATTATAAAATGTCCATTACTGATGGACACTCTGTCTGTGTGTATTGTCTGGGAGCGATTCATCTCCAGGAGTCGTGGAGCTTCTGTCATGCCTTTAGTCTGTGAGTTCTTCAGGAAAGGAAGAATAAATTTATTTTGAAGGGACTTCTGAAACACCCCTTTGAGGAGGGTCTGGGAGGGTCTGGAGAGTGCTTCCAGCTCTAAGGCAAAATCCTCTAAATTAAGAAAGAGATCTCTGGCTCCATCAGCCTCCTCGGATCCACCGGAGAAAATAGCAAAGTCTGCTTCGACATCCTTGGCTCCATTTTCCTTGGGGCCACAGGAAGTGTCAGTTGTTATGGAACCTGCTTCGGCTCCAATCTTCTTGGAACCTGTTCAGAGCTGATTGCCTAGCATTAGGCCAGTATCCCCTCCTCGCAGGTCCCCTTCAGAGAGGAGGTCTCGATCTCCTTCTCTATCCTCTAAATCCTCCAGGACCTTATCAGATGTGGACATCGATAGAGTGGTGCAGAGACTTCTTCAGTCACCGGTTCTGGCAAAATTTTTCTCGGCTCTGACCCAGTCGGCTCTGGAGCCCATCCCTCAACCTGCTTCGATACTTCCTTCTCCGAGCACACTTCAGCTTTCAGAGCCGGAGTGCTCGGCTCTGTGTGATGTCCTTAGGTCAGTTCCAACAGCCCCTCCTGGCTTATCTGTGCCGACGTCAGCTCCGACCCCGTCGGCACCGTCCACAGGGCTCAGGATTCAGGATTCTTTGGTTGGACCTAAGGTAGAGGCTTTGGGACACCTCTCGGTTCCCAGTCTCCCTCTCGGTGCTTCGGCGCAGGGAAGTTTGACTCCTGTCGTGGCTTCGGAGGCTGGTCATTCTTCAGACTCAGGGGGACCAGCCTTCGAAGCCATGTGGAGTGTGATGACCAGGTCATCAGCGGCATCATGCGGGTCAGTCATTCTGTCCCCTACTACACCGGTGCAGGTCTCTGATCGCCATCTATCTCTAGACAGCGGAGCCCCAAGGTCTCAGGGTACCCCCATGAGTGGTCCCCACATTTATGAGGGCCTCCCAGAGTTTTTGCCTGAGGAGCCACCCAGAAAGATGATGTGCAAGAGGAAGCACATAGATTCCCAGGATGAGTCTCTCACATCAGACACTGACCTCGAGGAAATGGAGGGGTCCCCCAAGTCATCCTCTGAGGATGTTTCTTTCTCTGACATCCTAGAGATTTTGAAACAAAGAGGTGACTGGCCATCCAAAGCCCCCTCCAAGGAGGAGTCAGTCTTCCTGAAGGCCTTTGGTGCTCAGCCCTCTGCCTCCTGGGTATCTCCACCCTTCAACGAGCTTCTGGATTTGGTTTGTCGAAGGGCACAGGAAACCCCTGACTCTGTGGAACCAGTCCCTAGGAGACCCAATAAATTTTTTCTGTCCAAGGGAGTCCCTGTGGATGCTATGGTGGTGGCAGCTGCCACTCAGAAGGAATTTGTCGAGACTTCTTCCACTGTCCATCCCCCTAACAAGGAGTCTAGGACCATGGACCGGTACCGGAAGTGTACCTTTTCTTCAGTGACCTTTACCTTACGGTCACTGAATTATTTATCACACTTTACATTGCTCCAAAGAGATCTCCTCAAGGAGTTTGGAGATACTGTCACGGGTAAAGTTTCTGAGGTGGTGGCTCAGACGGTCAACGCTCAGATGTCTACCATCAATTCCATTGCAAACTCCTCCATGAGGCTGATCTCATATGCAGCCAAAGGAGCGAGTTGGGCAGCAAGTTCAGGAGTTGCTCTTAGGAGGCAGGCATGGATGCGCCTTTGTCATTTCATGGAGGCCTTCAAGTCTTCATTCACCGATGCCCCTTTTGATGGTTCCTCTTTGTTCAGAACCAAGGTGAAAGACACTCTCACCAGGTGTGAGCAGGAGGGGAAAACTCTGTCTGCCGTAGGAGTCCATTTTTCCCTTCCCTCTAGGCCTTATCCCAAGGCCCAGAGGGGTGGCAAAATGTGGTTCAAGAAATCACAGAGGTTTTTTCCCTGTGCACAAGGTGAGCCCCCCTCCAGAGGCAGGGGAGGGGGTGGTTATTCAGGGAGATGCCGCCCTAGGGGCAGAGGAGGCCCCCGCAACTCGGGAGACAGTGATTCCTTTCGTGGTTCTCCCTACCACCGCTCCTGATGGGAGGCTGGACTGTGCGTTTCCAGAGCCGATTAGGGGTCGAATCTCATTATACCCAGAGGCCTAGCAAGAAATCACCCAGGACCAATGGGTTCTAAGAATAATTTCCAGAGGATATGTCATCCCCTTCTCATCAAATCCCACTCCAATCAAGAAAATCCTGGATGTTCCATCCACTCAAAGGGATTACGCAGCTTCAGAAGTTTCAAAGCTGCTAGAAAAAGGAGCCATCCAACATGTCCCCTAAGACCAGATCAGATTAGGGACTTACTCCAAATTCTTTTGGTGCTGAAAAGGACAGGGGACCTGAGACTCATATTGGATCTCAGCCAATTGAACACCCATGTGCAAAAGTCCAAGTTCCGAATGGTCACATTACAGTCTATTCTCCCATTGTTGGGAAAAGAAGTGTGGATGTGCGCCATCAGCATCAAGGATGCTTACTACCACATAAAGATGGACAGGGCATCCAGAAGTCACCTACAGTTCCAGCTGGGAGCCAGTCATTTTCAGTTTCGAGCCCTGCCCTTTGGTCTCACCACAGCCCCCAGGGTGTTTAACAAATGCATGGCAGTGGTGACTGCTCACTTGAGATGTCAGGGATTCCAAGTGTTTCCGTATCTGGATGACTGGCTCCTTACTGCCACCACCAGGCATCTACTACTTCAGACCAGGGATGCTACTATCAACCTATGTCAACAGTCGGGCATCACATTGAACTGGGAAAAATCTGCCTTGCTGCCCTCACAGCATGTCACTTTTATAGGCACTGAACTGGACACCATCCTCATGTGGGCATTTCTACCACAGGAAAGAATCAGAGTCCTACAACAACAAGTTCACACCTTGCTCCCTCTGAGAAGAGCGAAGGCAAGATGGGTCCACCAACTGTTGGGGACAATGGCTGCTACGATTATGTTAGTCCCTCTGGCAAGGTTACATATGAGGCTCCTTCAGTGGCTTCTCTTTGCCCAGTGGTCTCTTCAATGTCTTCCACTTGCTCACCCTATTCTACTCACAGACAGGTGCAAACAGGATCTCAGTTGGTGGCTTTGCACTGACAACCTGAATGCAGGAAAGCCCTTCGTTCCTGCAACCCTGATTGCCACGGTGACCATGGATGCCTCCCAGATGGGGTGGGGGGGCATTATCTAGGCAGGACAGTCCAAGGCACGTCGCAAGAGCACGAGATGCATCTGCATATCAATGTCCTAGAGATGAGAGCTGTGCTACTAACATTGCAAGCACTTCAGAGTTTTCTTCCTCTCGGGACTATTGCAATCCACTCAGACAATATGTCAGTGGTGTGGTATCTGAACAAGCAGGGAGGAATCAAGTCATATCCCCTTTGCAGAGAGGCCATGTGAGTGTGGCAGTGGGCAGTGTCTTCCCAACGTTTTCTGGTGGCAACTCACATTCCGGGGAAGTCCAGCGTGATTGCAGGCAGGCTAAGCAGAGCTATTCTGATGCCTTACGAGTGGTCCCTGAACTGTCAAGTTGCGGAACAGATCTTCCGCAGGTGGGGTCAGCCTTGCTGCAACCTTTTTACCAGCCCCCTCAATGCCAAATGCAGCACCTACTTCATGTTGATCCCCCCTCAGGGGGAGTCACCCAGGGACGCGCTAGTCCACGATTGGCCCTCCAGTCTACTATATGCCTTCCCTCTGGTTCCCTTGCTGTCAAAGGTTATTCAGAAAGTGCAATCCTTGGGAAGCAGAATGATTCTGATTGCCCCACACTGGCCTCATCAAATTTGGTTCCCCTTTCTCCATCCCTGTCTCATGGACGCTCCTTGGATTCTGGACCCACAACCAGACTTACTGACACACATATCAGGGCAGCTCCATCCCTCTCTTCAGACCCTCCGGTTGACAGCCTGGCTACTCCACTTCCGTCATTAGTTAGGCATCATCATTTTTCACCAGAGGTGGTTCATATTTTATCTTCCTCTCATAAACCCTCAACCAGGAAGATTTATTACAGTAAATGGAAGAGGTTTTCAATCTGGGCGCATACCAAAAAGATTGACCCTTACACAGCTCCAATTTCATCTGTATTGGAGTTCTTGTCTATGCTCTTTAACCAGGGTTCAGCAGCCACAACCATTAAAGTCCAATTGGCGGCAATTTCTACCTTTCATGTCGCAGACAAGCCTAGCCTGATGGCACAAAGACTCTGTAAGGCTTTCCTGAAGGGCACTTTGTTACTTCGTCCTCCAGTATCGGAACCTGCTATGCCTTGGGACTTAAACTTTGTTCTACAGGGTCTTACTTCACTCCCCTTTGAGCCTGCAGCCACTTGTGATTTAAAATTCTTAACTTGGAAGACTGTCTTTTTAGTAGTCATCACGTCAGCCAGACGCATTTCGGAGCTTCAAGCTTTATCAATCAAACCCCCTTATTTGATTTTTCATAAGGACAGGGTTTCTCTCAGATAGAACCCCTCCTTTCCTCCCAAAGTGGTGTCAATCAGTAACCTTAACCAATCTATTGAATTGCCAGTGTTTTTTCCGCAGTTCTCAAACAAGGCAGAATTCAAATTTCATCAATTGGATGTACACAGACAATTACATTTTTATTTTCACAGAATGAAAGACCTCAGAAAATCTGATCAGTTGTTTGTTTCCTTTTCGGAAAACAGAATTGGGTCTCCTGTTTCCAAAGTCACATTGTCCAGGTGGATCTCCAGTTGTATTTCTTTCATTTATTCCTCAGGGGGTAAAGATTTACCATTCTGGGTGAAGGCTCACTCTATTCGGTCTGTATCTACATCTACAGCCTTTCAGGCCAGATTGTCTATGGATGATATTTGTGCTGTGGCTACCTGGGCATCTCCTCACACCTTTGTTACTCATTACAAGTTAAATGTGGTATCTAGGGGCAGGTCTTCCTTTGGTTCCACAGTGCTCAGGAGTATTTTCCACTGAGACTCCCAGGATTAAGGTGCTAGGGACGCTGTCCCATGGGTAAGAATGTAGGCGAGATTGGACTGCATAACATCAAGAAGTTATGTACTCACCATAACATTCGATGTATGTAGTCCATCTCACCTCACATTCTTACTTACCCCCCTCCTTCCCCCGTCCTGGAGGATCTGGAGGTTAGGTCTGGTTTCAGAGCTCCCTTCATTATTGGTTTGTTCTTCCTTTCCTTAGGTGTTGTTATGCATGGAAAATGAGTGCTGGGGCTCGCAGCAAACTAGATCTGGGGATAGAGAGCAGTGCAGCATGGGATACCATAGAAAGACTTCGAGCTAAAACAGTTGGCCGAGTTGGAGCCGACATTCGGCTCCAAACCCACGGGTAAGAATGTGAGGCGAGATGGACTACATACATCGAACGTTATGGTGAGTACATAACTTCTTGTTTTGTAAAACAGAATTGGAAACAGTAATACACCTCATGGTTGTGACATACTAATGGCAGAATGACTGTATACTGAAAGGCATAATAATGTGGCAAGACTGTTACACTGGGGATTGTGCAAATATTATGGTACTGAAGTGGCTGAAAAACACTCGAAACATGAGCCACAAAGCATCATAGAAAATGATGAAGTCTACATTATATGGGATTGATTACCAACAGTTCAAAAAAATAGATGCTAGAAAACCAGATATAGTAATCCATAAAAAGAAGACAAAAGTGGCACTGATCATTAAAATCACCACACCCAGTAACTACAGTGTCTCATGTACAGAGAGAAACAAAGTCATAAAATATCAGGGTTTGCAGGCAGAAATGAGAACAATGTGGAAGAAAGATACCCAGACAGTTCCGATAGTACTAGGTGCAACTGGTCTTATAAAAAGGAATCTACAATCGTATTTAGATATGTTACCAATGGGTCCACTTCTAAATCTTGAAAACTCATAATCTTGAAATTCAAAATACTGAGTCTAAAATCTTGAAAGTTCAAAATACTAAAAACTCAAAATACTGAATACTAATACTTACTATACTCCACCAGAAGTACATAGAGAAACAAATAAAGACAAAGCATATTAGTTTACTCCAACTAGTGCACCCTCCATGTGGGGGGTGCACTTAAATATATCAACTCCAAGATCGCACTTTACTACACTAAGATGAGTTATGTTGTTGTATAGCAAATTAAATGGGAAAATGACTAGGGTCCCAACAGGCAGGCATGAAGCACGTAATGGTATGTTTGCCATTTTCCTCTGTGGAGTGCTATCTTGGAGTTTATATATTTAAGTAGCAAATGGTTTGGGGGGGCACAGCCCCCAGCATGAGGGGTGCAGGGGGTCTTGCCCCTCTGCTTATAGTTGAAGAGTAATATGTTTTGTTATGTTGTTGTGCTGGAATATTGTAAGTGTTGGTGCACTCTGTTTTTTCAATATTATGAAATTCAGTATCTAGAGTTTTCAGTATTTTGAACTTTCAAGATTTTAGACTCAGTATTTTGAATTTCAAGATTATAACCTTTCAAGATTTAGAAGCGGACCTGTTACCAATACATGTAACTCCGTATGAATTGCAAAAGGGTTCATTACTGGGAACATTGCGGGTGCTGTGAACAGTACTTCTGGCTGACATCAAAGACTGAAACAATACTCATTTCATGAACGTTAATCATTCTTTGACTTAAGAATGGGGTCCATTCCCATCATGGTATTAGAAATCCAAAAGATTTGGAGAAATTAAAAAAGTGTAATAATATTCCAGCCTCCCCCTCAATTAATATTATACAGTGAGCAACTTATAACATGTTTCCTACACAAATAAATAAAAATGATATTATTCTTGGGGACTTGAGGCCATAAAACTTAATTGTGTTTCATACTCTAGGCTTTGATTGAATAGTAAAAAAATATATAAGACCTAACATGCAGACTGGTAACCATACAACATATTCTAAGAAATATAAAGCAAAGATCTTCTAACATTGACATTCTCCCATCTCTGTTAGCAATCACTGTGCCTTCAGAATGGTCATTAGAACTAATAAAGTCTATTTTTCTCTTGTTTTCTGAGCTTTTGTAACATCTCAAAAACACCCTGATGGTTTCTTATAAAATTTTAATATGTTTTCTGCAAAATGGCTGCCAATGGGGCAGTCATTTATACAAGTCATGCTAGACATAAAGAAGTAATGGTGTATTTCTATGCCTTGACATCAGGGGCGGCTCGTGCTGTTGAGCTGCAGGACTGCAGCCCCCCCAGTTGTAAAAAAAGTAAACAAAAATAAACAAAAAAGAAAAGAACAAAATAAAAGCAAACGCAAGTCCCAGAACATTGCGCATGCGTACTCGCAACATTACCCAATATCCAGACTGCTGGTGAACCAGTCTGGAGCATGCGCACAGAATCCAGACTGTCTCACCAGCAGTCTGGATTAAGAAGATAACATTCAACTCCAAATATCCCAGAAGTCTATGCAGTTGTAACTGCGCAGACTGGAAGGTGATCAGACTGCAACATCTGTAGACTGGTGCTCTCACGGGAAGGACTAGGATGAGTCTCATGGAAGGGGAAGGAGTTGCTTACTGCAGAAATGGATGCTGCTTTCATGTCTCACTTTTACAATGTACAGCTGCTGCTCTCTTGTTGTTTATATATGGATGGATTTGGCTTTGGATTGTGTTGCTGCAGGGACTTTAGGATCAGGTAGTGTGTGTGTGTATATATAAAATGCCCCAGTTGCTACGTGGTGGTGGGTAGAGTATACCACAGACTTGAACCCTGTACCTTGGGCCCAAGTGGCAAGAGCCTGAATTCCCTACCCACCACCATTTGTAAAAATTTGCAGATTTTTGCCTCATATATTTTCTGTTCTGTTCCTCATAAAATCTGTGGTTTCTGTATTTTTGTTTCTTTACACAGTTAGTAGTGCAATGGTGCAGTGGTAGCATTGTTGCCTGACAGCTACAGGTTCTCTGGTTTGATTCTTGGCTGTGGTGCCTTCTGTGTGGAGTCTGCATGTTCTCCCTGTGTTTGTGTGGGTTTGCTCTGATGTCCTCCCATCTTACAAAGAAGTGTGTCTGGAGTGTTTCTCCCTGAGCCTCTGCTGAAAATTGGCTTTTGTTCCAAATCAGACTTTCCTGGTTAATAAATGTTCAATAAATAAAAATGACAATCATTTGAATTTCAGACTTCATATTCTTCAGAAAGTACATGGTGACACAAAAACTTTTATTCTAGCAATTTTCTAAGTTTATAAGATGGATATTTGAAATGTGTTCCTATGTTTGGGACTGTATTCCCCCATTATTGGCTTCATCCAATTTGTTGTGCTAAGGCTGAGAGCTATGGTAAGAACTGAATTCACTGAATATGCTTGGGGGCTGTATTCCCCATTATTGGCTTTGTTCAGGTGTTTTGTGCTAAGAGGTTGACAGCTATGGTGAGAACTGAATTCACTAAATGGTAGCCAGTTTCAGTCTTCCTTTCTTTCACAAAACAGCTGATTTGGCATAGTGGTATGTTGTTCTGACTGTGTTGCACAGTGTCCCTGGTTCAAGACTCGGCAGTGAAATGTATGGTAGTAACACAGCATTTTATTCTAGCAACTTTCCAACATTATACAGGCAATGTTTAAAATGTGTCCCAGGTTTTCGGGCTTTTGTCCCCCCCCCCTCCAATAAATTTTGGCTTTTTCCAGATTTCTTGTGCTGCAAAGTTCAGAGATACAGCTGAGTGTTGAGTAGATTTTACAAGGAGATGCAAGCTGCATGGGGATTAAAAGTTTAGTGCTGCTTATGCTGAATCAGCTTGCATTGTTAACAGCACAACAGGTAGAGTACTTGCTTTTGATACAGAAGGCTGTGCGTTCTACTCCCACAGTAGGTAAATGCATTGTCGATACGGTACTGTGTTGAAAAGGGGGTGGATGCTGGAGTCCTTTTTGGCAAAGATACCTAATAACTATGAACTTGTTATCAGTTTGCCATCCATTCTCTATTGCAATATTACTAGCTTATCATTTTGTTAGTGTAACATAGGCAATTTATTCCTCAAGGGCAACAGGCACTTTATTTGTAGATGAAATAATGAAATATAAAGTTGTTTGTTAGCAGCAACCTCTTCATTAGTTACAAATCTCTTTAATGTGGAATTATTTAGATGACTTGTACTTCTACAGAGATTGTGCATATTTACTGATACTGGTGGACTGTAGAAGCTTGAGTAGACTTTTACGATGGAAATGTTCTGAATTGGGCAGTTTTGTCATTATTGGTGCATGCATTTTGTTTCATTGTTTACTGGAAAAATGTTCAAAACAATAAATTTAAAATGCCCTCTAAAACTGTGCTATATTGTACAAGGAATATAATTTAATACAATCAGGAAGATGTATCAAAGAGCATGTGTATGTTTCGTGTGCAAGGGGCCTGTGATTTGAAAACAGCCCAAAGTTGATCTTTATCTGCCACTGGCAAAATATATTTTCTTTGAATGTGGGTTTCAATGCTGTTTCAATGAATGTGAGTTTCAAGGGCAGAGAAGTTTTAATGCTAAGTCTGTTTTCATTGTGAGACTGCATTGCTTTGTTTAGCAGATATCTATTAGTGTTGTGCTATAAAATGCAAAATAAAACTTTCAAATGAAATCCAAATCATCGCAGAAGTAAAGCAGTATGCACATTACAGTGTTTATGGTAAACTGGGCGAAATAACCAAGGAATGGGACATTGGAATGGCTGCAGGGGTGAGGCTCCATTCGACCATGATTTTGTGAAGGGGGAAGGACAGCAAACTCAGACAGCCCCTGCTGAACTATACCTCTCAACTGCCCAGATGTTTGCAGAATGAATAGATTTTTGCTTTTTATTTTTGGTTTGTTCCTCATAAAAGTTTTGGTTTTCTGGCAAATCATTTAGGAATGAACTGAAGTCATTAAACAATGACAGACATTGAGTTTCAGAAAAATGTGTGCTAAAGCAAGACCTGTTATTCTATCAACTGTCTAAGTTTATACAAGAGCAATTTTTAGTACTGTTTGTATGTCCCCCCAATATATTGGACTTGTCCAGATTTCCTGCATTAACAGGTTAAGAGGTACTGCAAATAAATCACTTTATAGAATTAGGAATATCCAAACCTCTCAACTGTCCCCAATTTTGGCTCAAAATGTTGCTCTCCCACTAATAATCCCTTCACAATATGGCAATTTTGGAAGAAAACATGGAGGGTTTACAATTATAAATAACTGTAATGATCAGAGTTGTAGATTACTTTTATTTCAAAAATACATGTAGATTCTCTTATTTTGTCAGCTGCTCAAGTTAACAGTAGTAATATTAAAAAGGGGTCCCTTCTTTGACAGGTCCCCAGCTGCATTGTGTGGCAATTTTATATTTTTGAATCACATTTCTTGTCCATTTTTCATAAAATTGTGGTTTCCTGGCAAATTAGTGGCAAATCATTAAAGATTGAAGTTAGAAAATAATGGCAGACATTTGAGTTTCAGATTTCATACCCTTCAAAAAATTCATACTAATGCAAGACCTACTACTATACTATTATCTTTCTAAGTTTATAAGAGCAATATTTAAAAAGTGTCCTTATTTTTAGGCCTTTGTCCTAATTCTATGTATGGCTTTATCAAGATTTCTTGCTCTGAGGTTGAGAGGTAAAAGTGTCAGAGCCATCACCGTCAGCCACAGACATATCAAATTGTGACATACTTGTTGCACCCCACTCCCCATGTAGTGACTTTGGATGTGTCAAAGCAAGGCACGGAGCAGTTATGCAATGTAAGTGTGCAGAGTATTCCCCATCCAAGGTAGACACAAGTACGACAGTGGCTTTTTATCTGTCCTTGATTTTGCAGAATGTTCTGGATTTCTGTCATATTTTTATACTTTTGATTTATGCTTCTTATTATTCAGAAAATGCATGCTGTCGCAGTGCCCTGTTGCTCTGTGTTTAAGTAGCAATGCTTTAATGACCATCAGGTAAGCTTGTCAGGGATTGTAAGATGCAAGTAAGCTTTAACAAGCATACTGTTAAAGAATTACCAACATTGAAAGCCTTTTTGTTGTTGCCATGCAGAGAATATTTACATAACTAGATAACGTATACGCCTTAGGTATTGAAATTCATGGGGCAGTATTTCTAATAAAGGGCAGGATTACAATATTTTCAAAAGCTCATTACATTTGTTGGAGACTTGCAGTCATCTTTGAAGGCTTTACCCGTAAACTAAACAGAATGCCAATCTATCATGTGTGGTCCATAACCTGTGCAGTAATCCTTTCAGCAATTTATCTTGAGCTTGTTTCTTGTTTGCTGTTTATTTTTTACTTGGATCATGTCTTCCCCATGAAACAAAGAGATAGTTGTTGTCAGGCAGCAGGTCTTTTTTGGATAAGAAACATTTTTACAAGTGGGGGTATCAGCTACTTTCAGCATGTTACTTGGTGCTTTTATAAAGCTGAATATAAATTATAATTAGAACTGCAGTGCAAGGAGAAGAGGTTTGAGTTATGTGCTGCTTGTTTTTTTTTATACTTGATTTTGACTGGCATTCCAGTAATGTATTTAAAAAGTAATTTATTTTTTCATGCCTCACAACCTTTTTGTTTCCATCTAGATATTAAGTAAGCTGTCATGTAGCCAATGCACTGAAATATTTTTTTTTCTATACTTCATTTTGTCTTGATTGGACTCTTGTAATGACAGTTTGGGACCCAGGGCAGCGTATTTAATTAAAGTTCCAGTTGTGGTGGTTTTGTGCATAGCTCCACCCCTTTCTAGTTGGCCACACAACTTCCCACTGATCCCACACATTTAGCTGTCTCCTGCAGCCCTCCTTTAATTTGAAGTCACCAGCCACCACTGCTTGACATATAATGGGATTATTGTCGGTCACTGTCATCTTCTATACCATCTATAACAGAAGTTCTTTTAATTCTTGAATGGCCCTCCTTTGTGTGTGTCTCAGGGCTTGTTTTACAGTATACTTAGGAGTTGTATGGCTGCAACCAAAAAGGTAGATAATTGCAGGCCTTTGTTCAGGGTATCTTTTTGTAGTCCAAGATGAATTGATCATCCCCTCCCCCCACACTTTCCCTCAGGTGTCAAAACTGCCACTGCTTTGAGGGATCCTTGCAGTTTCATGTAAACAATCCATTATTGTTTTGTGAATTACTGTGCAGTAGCTAAGAAAAGTTTTTTATTTCAATTTATATTTTAATTTTACTACTGTTGTTCACTGTTGGAAGGAAGAAATAGCTTGTAGACAAGAATATTTACTTTAATTCATATTTTGTTGTTTTACCTTTAATGTTCATGGTCAGTTTTTAGAATGGGATCGTTTTTAGACAGGCAAACTCTAGCCACCCCAAGGGAGCCTAGTCAGCTATAAATTTACACAGACTGCAGAGAGGACAATCCAGAGCTTATCTAAACAATCCTGTCTTGGTTTAGAATTTATCAGTCTTTACTTTTAAAAATACGTGTGACTGCAAGCGATGGAAAGGAATTCCAGGTTTTGTATGACTTTCACAATTTGTACGGTCAGAGCAACAATTTTACTGCATTTAATATTTAGTTGTATATAGTTTGTGTGATTTTTCATACAAAAGTTGTTTTCAGTAGTCTTTGTATTCTGTGGTAAATGATTTTGATTATTCTTTTCTTTTAGAATTTTTTAATCATTTGCAGCTGAATATGTATTCCTTGAATGAGTTTGTCATTAATGATTTGCTAATTTGCAAATACCTTGTACAGTATAATAAATGTTATGTATATTTAAAGGTAACACCTGATAACACTAGTTATCTTGAGTTCCTCATGTCAAAAGCTGGATGATTTGCTTGTCATTATTAGTAGTAAATCTAGACTTAATAACGAAATTGTACCAGTGCAATTGGCAAGGCTTGGAGAACTGTTGCTACATATATTAATGACTGGACTGTTGAGATAACTAATGCTAGACAAGGAGCAAGTTGAACACTTTAGGAAAGGATGCATCTATTGTCTGTAAAGATCATGCAACCCCTATAAAACTAGATAATGCTACTAACAACTTTGGAATTCTGGATACAAGTATTTAGCAGTTTGAGGATTCAGCAGACATAGAAGTAAATAAACAAAGAAAGAAAGAAAGAAATTCAAAACAAATAATAAGGAAGAAAAAGAAACTGATATATGTACACTAAAAAGGACACTGATTTGTTATGCAACACAGAAATTGCACAGAATAATAACATTTCTCTGTTTAAAAAAAAAAGAAAAAACCTAAGTCTACATAAAAAGGCAACATTTTTCCAAAGGAGAAGGTAGAAAAAACAGGCAAGGGACAAGTGAAAAGTAAGAAATCAAAGCTGAATGTGGAAGGATTGAAGAACATTACTGTGGGAAAAAAGAGAAAGAAAGATAGATGATGACAACATGGCTCAACTGTGGATTTATGAAGTCAGCTGGATGAGAATTGTATGCTTGCAAATGTAATACACAATGAAAACATTGGGATTAATAAGACTAATGGTGATGAAGATCATTCCTTTGTGACAATTGATAGAGCAGATATTACTGAATTAGAAATTGAGGATTTTTCAGATCTGGTCAAAAGATATTCTTGTATATTAGTTAAGCCACGGTTGTACAGCGGTAGAGTTGTTGCCTCACAGCAAGAGGTTCTCCTATTTGATTCTCGGCTGGAGTGCCTTCTGTGTGGAGTCTGCATGTCCTCCCCGCAGTTGAGTGGCCTCCAAAAGACATGCGTGAATGGGTGTGCCTTTGCTGAAGGTTGGGTGTCGGGCTGGCAAATCGGCACCATAAAAATTGACTGCCAATCATTAGCAGACCAGAGTTCCACTGTGGTGACCCCTAACTGGGAAAAGACAAACAAACGAAAAAGAGATTCATTTATTAGAGGAACTGATACTTAAATCTGCAGAGAAGATAATGAACATTGAAGAGTGTTATGCTTGCCAGCAGCAACACTATAGGATATTAGGCAGGCCTTAGAATACCTTCATGTAAGGAAGTAAGGATCTCTTTTCATTTGTGAAGGGAAATTATCTCATCCACAAGGACTCTATTGACTGTCAGTAAGAAATTTACAGGCCTCTTAGATAGCATAGCTTGTACAGCTATCAGGATGTATTTTTCACAAATAACATATAGCAAGGAGAGTCGCCACAATGAATTAAAAGATTTTTGGGGGCTACATGGAAAAAATGTCCTGTTTTAAAAAATGGACATGTGTAGAGCATCTGGGCATACATGTGTTCAGACAAGATGGTGTGCACTTGTCAAGATTGGGGAAAAGAGTTTTTGCAGCAGATATTTTGCAATCTTTCACAAACACAAGGCAGGATTTTTACCAGGTCCAAAATTTAACAATTCACAGATATGATGCATCTTTGATGGTTGTTAAAGCTAAGAGCATCAATAATAATTTTTTATTGGAAATGTGCTATGTTTCCACAGGATTTATGTTATTATTGTTTGTGAAATATGTTTAAACAACAATGACTGGAAACCAGTTCTGTCAGAGTATAAATGTTTTACTGTAACAGACATTCTAACAAAGAAATCAGGTGAAGGTGTTATGATAGGGATCAAAGATGGTTATGAGACCTGTTATTATTACATGCCCAGTGATAACACCAATACTATAGAATGTGTAACTGTGACAATAAAGATAATCCTGGAACATATAACAATTGTTGAAGTGTATAGACCACCAAAGTCAATCGCTGATGACCTAAAGGAATTCATACATTTCTTCCATGAAATGTAAGAGCAAAGAATAATAGTGGCTGGGGACTTTAATTTATCAGAAACAGACAGGAATAATATTGATTCAACAACATTTGTAAGGAAATTCTTCACTATATATGTTCAGGAACAACAATTGCTTCAGATTGTAAAAAACCTACCAGGGAATGGAACATACTAGAAACTGTTTGTGCTCCTAAAGAAATTACTGTTACTTCATGTAAGGTTTTACCACCGTTGATGTGCAGTTATCATTGGGTTATAAAGGTTAATTTATTACTAGACAATTCTGACAAACTAAAATTTGAACAGATTATGTGGAAGCAAAACAGTCACTATGTAAAACTAATTGGAGTGAAGTGTTCAGTGGAAAAACTGCAGAAGGAATATGGAACGTTTTGAAATTTAAATTATTTGAATGCAAAAAAATCAAAAAAGTTTAACGTCAGGATCTAGACGTAAAACACCAGAGGGACTTACTTCATGTTGTGGAACAATAATGGAGAAGGTAAAATTGGATAAGTTATTGCCAGAACTGGAAAGGTTGGGACTTGGGGCCATCAGCATTCATATGTTGAAAATAGATTTATTACCACTTGTAACATGATGTTCTATAAGAATATAATAACAGTTATGAATGAAAAATCATGCTGCAATGTGATTTATATGGATCTAACTTCAGCATTTGAAATGGTCATATACAAAATAGGTATTGATGCATTCTTGATAAGATAGATAGCTGCATGGCTTACAAATAACACATGGTAAGTATCATATAGCAAGTGGGCAGGTGAAAATCTTGGTTACAGAGTGTCGCACAGGGCTCTGTCCTAGGCCCATACTTGTTTAGATTATATCTTTCAGATCTGTCTTTTTCATCTGAGGTGTTTTTTATTCTATATGCCAATGACTTGAAATTGAGTAAACTGATTACATGTGTTACAGGTAAGGCATGTCTGAGTACGAATTTGACTAAATTAACCATTTGGGCACAGGAGATAATTTGCTGATAAATGCATCAAAAACAAAGCAGATGAAATTTGGAAAACATAAATCGAAAGGTGAATATTTTATACAGCACACAGTTATTGGAACTGTGGATTCATTTAAAGACCTGGGTATATGGGTAAATCCAACTTTGAGTTTTCCTAATGATATCAACCAATTGATTAATGATAGTTATAGAACTATAGGTTGTACAAAAATGTTTATAAAATCAAGGCAATCAGAACTAATGAAGTCATCGTTTGCTAGTTACATTAGACCCAAATGTGAGTATCAAATAACAATATGGAAAACATATAAGAAAACACGCATCAGTAAACTGGAAAGGGTACAGCGGAAATATACCAAGGGCATGCATGGACATGAAACTTTAAGTTATGAAAAACTGAAATATTTGAACTTGTACAGTGTCTCATATAGATATTTAAGGTGAGATCTTATTTAAATATATAGGGCATTTAGACACAACTATCTCTAGAAATGTTTGGGGTTATCAAAAAGTACTAGAGAATCATCACATAGCTTATGTAGAAGATTCTGTAAAAATAAGAAGTGTACTGAATGGTTCTCTGAGGGAGAAGCTGATGTATGGAACAGACTATCAAATTACATTAAAGCAAGCACTTGATTAGATATTTTTAAGAACAGCCTGGGCACTTATTAGGGGAACAACTTCTTTTGGTATATTGGCAGGCTAGAAAGGCATCAATACCCATGCTTAAAATACTTCAGTGTATGTATATATGTAAGTGACAGGTACTACTGGAAAAGAAAAGATTTGAAAGTATTTCTGTTCCCCAGTGCCAGCAGAGAAAAGATTTTTATTTTCATTCATTCATTCATTCATTCATTCATTCATTCATTCATTCATTTTATAGCTAGATAGTTAAAGTACTTCAGATTTCCCTTCCGTAATATTTTAAAGAAAGGGCACATAACACATGTAAGCTAAAGTAAATTCAGCTGTATATCATGGTTGCCATCAACTGTTACATTTACTTTTTTGACTAGAAAATGCTCATGCACTCCATTTGTGTAAGGCTGACTCAAATCAGTGGAAGATGTCTCTTCCCAAGTATCTGTGCACCAGATAAGCATCCTCCTCTGGAAGTATGTCACAAGAAGGCATAAAAGACATTCTTATAAACAGTATCACTGCAAATAGTTAGTAGGATTGCCACCTTTCCACTCCCTGCAGAGAACTCCTGATTTAAGCAGTTTTGTTTTTTTGTGATGAGAGGGTATGTTTTTCTTTCGGCTTTTCCTGGTTACAGGTCACCACAGTGGAACTCCGGTCTGCTAATGATTGGCAGTAGGTTTTTGCGGTGCCAAGCTGCCAGCCCAATGCCCAACCTTCAACGAAGGCACCCCCATTCACGCATGTCTTTTGAATGCCACTCGTCCGCGGAGAGGACATGCAGACTTCATAAAAATGGTAAATGGTTTGATTCTTTACAAGAGTTACAAGAAACAATATTTTCTGACTTTTCTCTAAATGTCAGACAACTTTGATATTACTGTGAAGATATGTGAAGGCTGCCAGCCTAGCCAAATAGAATTCTGTAGATAATTCTGTCATTTGTAAATATTAATATAAGCCACAGGCTTGTTCTCTTAAATGAAAGAAAATGGTGTTAAATGTGGAACTGCACAAATGTAACAACAGTGCACTCTGCTGTAGGAAAGCTGATAAGTCAAGCATTGTATAATTGTTTGATCACAAAACCCGGACCCAAGATGTCTGGATGAAGGAATTCTTGCTTTTGTTTTGAGACTAGAGTTAATTGCTAGAATTTGCATGTATAATGTCTTTTATTGCTGTAGCTTCCTTACCAGGTGCAAGATCAAAAGGGCTATTACACTCTGAGCTTCTGTTATCCCAAGAAACAGAAAATAATGATGTTAATCTGAAATGTCAGTGGTACTGTGTTATCAATTTAAAGACAGAGAGACTCAGAGCATTTTGCATTTGTCTTGAGAACATCCAACATCACCAGCACTCTGCCTATGCTCTATATGTAAGTTTATTTTAGAACTGTGTTTTCTCTTAGATATAGCTAGGAAATAGGAAGATTAGATTAGTTTTTTTTCTGTATTGATGTCAGAACTTTTCTACTGTATTATTTTAACTATTTCTCTGTGATCCCTGAACTCTTGACTAGCACTGTGTAGTAAGAACTATTGTATAGTGTTTTTATTATTTATTAAATATTGTTAAACCTTTCAACTGTGGCTGTTTTGTGTAGAGATAATTTAAGCTCTAGAGTACATTGCATGTATATAGTGATACTGTCCAAGTCACTCCAGTAAGCTTTGCTGTTCAGTCACACTTACCATTTGGATAATAATATTGCACAGTAATAATTGGCCACCCTTTAGTAACGGCCTTCTGAGTAGCTGATAAATATTAGTGGGTGGTGACAGCTGGTACTACCTTTTAGACTAGGCAGTAAGGGGGCACAGCTGGAGAATCTGTGCCAGCCTTTTCCAAGAGTGTCTGTGTGTTTGTATATAACTCATATCTCAAAGTGTGTGTGTGTCAGCTACTTGGACAGGGACAAGAAGCACTGGTTGGACAGGCAGGGTGCTGGAGGTTTTAGCTTGCCCACTAGGCTGAGATCTGGACCATATAGCTGTGCAAGTGGGGAGTCTTATTGGGGATCTGGAGAGAAAGGGAGAAACCAACCCCAGACTGACTGTGATCTCTGTGTGCTCTTAAGGGAAATTGTAGTTTACTATGTGAGTATTTGTTATCCTCACCTATGTGGACACCCCTCACTGGTGTTAGTGGTGAGGATTAAGACTTCTTGCATGCTGGGCCAGTGCACGGGTGTCACATATTACATGTTTGGCTGTGGTGGAATATCCATACCACATATTAATTGGTTGGCAATTGGCTTGTAGTGGTGTGGATAGTGAATTCCTGTAGCTTGTATACAGTGATCACTGAAGGTGTTTTGTACTCTAAATCAGCCACGCAGTGAATACTCAGAGTTCAGATCACAATTGTTTTATTTCTTTTGTTAGCTTAGTTAGTCAGGGAGACCAGGCAAGCATGTCAGCAGAGGAGTATGGAAAGCTGACAAGGAACCAGCTGGCTGAGATGTGCCAGGCTAGGGGACTGGTGCATGGAAACCTGACTAAGGCAGACATGATTGCAGCATTGGTCACAGCTGCATCAGAAAACAGCAACCAGTAGGATGATCAGACCAGCCTTGGAGATGTACAACACTCAGAGAATGGACAGCTCAACCTTTGTGCAGAGGACTTAAAATCCATCTGGAGCTAAAGAGACTTGAGTTGGAGGCCAGGCATTTGGAAATGGAAGCTGTGGAAAAGGACTGGCAGAGGCAGCAAGAAAAGGAGATGCTGACTCTTCCTCAGAGTCATAGAGGTAATGGGCAAGGGAGCAACTGGACCCCAGAAGCACAAAAGGTCAGTAAATTTCTTCTGCAGGTTACAGAGGGGGATAATGTTTATAGTTTCATTCATATGTTTAGAGGGTATGTAAAAAGTATGATGTTGACCAAAGGTCTGGGTATGGTTCCTGACCCCCTTACTCCATGGTAAAGCTGTAACTGTGTTGTCTAAACTTGCTGATTGTGAATATTATGATTATACTGCTGTTAAGAACTGTTTGTTAGAATTTTTTAACATAATGCTTGAAACTTACAGGAAAAAGTTTTGTGAGCATAGACAATAGGCAGATGAAAGTGTGTGTGAATATGTTGCTGAACTGAGCATTTATTTTTATAGGTGGGTGAGTGGATGTCAGGTCACCACTTATGAAGGGCTGACAAACCTTTTGGTGAGGGAACAAGCCCTTAGCACTTTGTCTGAGGACATGAGGATCTGGTTAGCTGATAGATAATGTGCTACTTCAGATGAGTCAGGAAAGAAGGGAGACTTATACCTAGTAAGCAGGGCATCCTTGCACAGGAAAGGGACCCCCAGTATTGCTCATTGGTCTAAAGGAACCCACGATGGGCAGCCCAGACTTGCCCAACATAATCTGCCAGTAGCAGGGGAAGCCACTAGTCCAGGTACACAAGGTGGGGAACAAAAGGTGAGTGAGCCAGTAAGTGGGAAAGACAAAATGCCAAAAGTAGGTTGTCTTGAGACAACAGGGGTACTACCATCCTGAAGATGTCCTGATAGAGAAGGATTTTGATGAGGCAGTACCATGTGCTTATGTAGTTACACACAGTCAGGCTAGGAGACAAGCATGTGGGTCTGGTAGCCTGGGGGAGACCCAGACAGACAGCATACTTTCAGCCAGGACTGGTGAGGTGGTTACTTCAGTGAGAGAGCTACTCTGTAGCAGTGAGACTGAAGGTGAGCCACAGCTGCTTGTAGGTACTGATGTCCCCTTGGACAGAGTGACTGCAAAGGTAGAGGTGAGTAGTAGTACTCAGGCTGACAGTGAGGCACCACTGTCAGAGGATGCCAGACTTCCTGTGGAAGGAGAGCTGGGAAGGGTACACAGAGAGAGTTGAGACAGGCTCAGCTCTCAGACCCTACATTGCAAGGCCTGAGGCAGGTAGCTAGTGATGCACCTGATTCTCAAGGGAATGGGGATTCTGTATACTGGGACAAAGGGTTACTGTATAGAGAATGCACCCCTGAGGGAGGGCTAGAAGGTGAGGGAATACAGCAGTTGGTAGTATTTAGAACCTACCATATGGCGCTTCCAGCCATAGCCCATGATATTCCCTTTTCAGAGATATGGGCATGAAACATACAAAGAGATGTATTATGCAGAACTTTTATTGGCCTGGAATTTCCAGAGGTGTAACAGGTTACTGCAGGACCTGTGAGCTGTGCCAAAAGGTAGGTAAGGCAGGAGACACGGTGAGAGCTCCTTTGATGCCTTCGCCTGTGACTGAGGAGCCATTTCAGAGGGTAGCTATGGATATTGTGGGGCCTCTGAGTACCCCAAGTTCCACAGGGAAAAAGTATATCCTAGTGGTAATTGATTATGCTACAAGATACCCTGAGGCAGTGGCTTTGTCCTCCATTGAGGCAGAAAAGGGGGCAAATGCTTTGTTAGAGATTTTCAGCAGGGTAAGTTTCCCAAAAGAAATACTGATTGACAGAGGTGCCAATTTCATGTCAGACCTGCTGGCTTGTCTGTGGAAGTACTGTGGGGTGAAACACCTGAAGACCACCGCCTACCATCCCCAGACTATTGATCTTGTTAAGAGGTTAAACTCTACACTCATGTCCATGTTACAGGCATTTGAAGACCATTTTAAGAGGGAGTGGGACAAATATTTGCCCCATCTGTTGTTTACTTACATAGAGGTTCTCTAGAAATCCACATGTTTTTCACCTTTGAGTTGCTGTATGGGCATAGGATGAGGGGACCTCTATATTTAATTTGTGATGAGTGGGAAGGTGAGTGTGAATCTCACAAGGAGTCTATTGTGTCATATGTCCTCAGGACAAGGCTCAGGGAACTCATGGGTTTGGCCCAGAAGAACCTGGCAAAAGCCCAACAGGAAAAAGGTATGGTATAACAGGAATGCTCAAGCTACAGAGTATGCTGTGGGGTAGCAGGTAATGGTTCAAATTCCTGTCAGACACAACAAGCTGCCAGCAGCTTGGGAGGGACCCTACATGGTGGTAAGAAAGGTAAGTGATGTTATCTACATGTTGGAACTGCTAGGCAGAAGGCGGGGGCACAAATTGTACCATGTTAACATGATGAAACCTTGCCATGATAGGGAAGCCCTTGTGCTGAGTATTTGCAGTAGCTTGCAGGAGGAGTCTGAGGGAGATCTCGTGAATGATCTCCTCAGTGAGGCTCAGACAGACACCTCAGTGGAAGGTGTAGCAATGTCCCAGCAGCTATCTCCTACCCAAGTTCGAGAAATCCTGGCAGTGTTACAGGGGTTTGGGGACATGTTCACTAGGAAAGTAGGATGCACCCACCTGGTGCAGCACCAGCTGGATACAGGACCTCAAAGGTCTATTAGGCAGGCACCTTATAGGGTGCCTGAGAGAGTCAAACAAACTGTGAGGGAGGAGACACAGGAAAAGTTGAAACTAGGGGGTAATTCAAGAGTCCAACAGTCCCTGGGCCTCCCCAGTGGTGCCAAAGAAGGATGGCAGCACCAGGTTCTGTGTGGACTACAAGAAATTAAATAGTCACACAGAGTCAGATGCATACCCCATGCCTAGGTCAGATGAAGCCTTTGAGCAGCTGGATGTGGCTGAGTATCTTACCGCCATTGATCTTACCAAGGGTTACTGGTAGGTGCCCTTGACTCCCATTGCTAGAGAGAGGTCAGCCTTTGTGATTCCTCTTGGTTTGTATGAGTTCACAAAGAAGTCCTTTAGGATGAAAAATGCCCCAGTGATGTTCCATTGGCTGGTAGATCATATTTTAGCAGGAGCAGGAGGGTTTGCCCTTGTTTATCTAGATGATATTGCCATCTACAGCCATTCCTGGCAAGAGCACCTTCAACATGTCAGGGAGGTGCTTAGCAGAATACAGAGAGCAAGGTTGACCATTAACCCCAGCAAATATCAGGTAGGTATGGCAGATGTCTCCTACCTAGGACATAGAGTGGGGAGTGGTAAGATCAGGCCAGAACCTGCAAAAGTAGAAACCTGCACCTGTTACAGAAAAGCAGGTGAGGGCATTCTTAGGGACAGCAGGGTACTACAGAAAGTTCATCCCCAGTTATAGTAGCATAGCTGCTCCCCTCATAGACCTGACAAGGAAAAACAGGGCAGATAAGATAGTGTTGACCCCAGCATGTGAGCAGGCATTCCAGGAGCTTAAAGAAGCTTTGGAAGGATCCCTTGTGTTAGCCAGTCCAGATTACAGCAAAGGATTTGTTGTGCAGATGGATGCTTTGAACCATGGGATGGGGGCTGTACTTAGCCAGATTTCTTCAGAGGGAGAAGAGCACCCAGTGGTTTATCTCAGTCGTAGTCTCCAGCCCAGGGAGGAATGCTAGGTAGCTGTCAAAAATTAATGTCTAGCCATAGTGTGGGCACTGCAGAAACTTCAGCCTTATCTGTATGGAAGAAAATTCACTGTAGTGACAGATCACAATCCCCTAACATGGGTAGACAGAGCCAGCCAGCAAAATGCCAACTTGCTAAGATTGAGCCTAGGGTTGGAAGCATATATGTCAGTGCAGCACCGCAGTGGGAGCAGCAGTGCCAATGCAGATGGTGTCTCAAGACAGGGAATTCGGTAAGGTATACTCAGATAGACATAGCCCTCTCAAGCAATGTTTCTCAAGGCTCACTTGAAAAACTAGCTTGAGTTCTCCTAAGAGGAAGATAAGTGAAGATATGTGAAGGCTGACAGCCTAGCCAGATAGAATTTTGTAGATGATTCTGTCATTTGTAAATTTTAATATAAGCCACAGGCTTGTTCTCTTAAATGGAAGAAAATGGTGTTAAATGTGAAACAGCACAAATGTAACAACAGTGCACTCTGCTGTAGGAAAGCTGATAATTCAAGCATTGTATAATTGTTTGATCAAAAAACTGGAGCTGAGATGTCTGGATGAAGGAATTATTGCTTTTCTTTTGAAACTAGAGTTAATTGCTAGAATTTGCATGTCTATTGTCTTTTATTGCTGTAGCTTTCTGACCAGGTGCAAGATCAAAAAGGCTGTTACACTCTGAGCTTCTGTTAGCCTGGGAAACAGAAAATAATGATGTAATCTGAAATGAGTCGGTACTGTGTTATCAATTTAAAGACAGAGACTCAGAGCATTTTGCATTTGTCTTGAGAACATCCAACATCACTAGCACTCTGCCTATGTTCTATATGGTACGTTTATATTAGAACTGTGTTTTCTCTTAGATATAGCTAGGAAATAGGAAGATTAGATTAGTTTTTTTTTTCTGTATTGATGTCAGAACTTTTCTACTGTATTATTTTAAATATTTCTCTTTGATCTCTGAACTCTTGACTAGCACTGTGTAGTAAAATGTATTGTCTTGTGTTTTTATGCTTTATTATGAAATATTGTTAAACCTTTCAACTGTGGCTGTTTTGTGTAGAGATAATTTAAGCTCTAGAGTACATTGCATGTATATAGTGACACTGTCCAAGTCACTCCAATAAGCTTTGCTGTTCAGTCACACTTACCATTTGGATAATAATATTGCACAGTAATAATTGGCCACCCTTTAGTAAGGGTCTTCTGAATAGATGATAAACATTAGTGGGTGATGGCAGCTGGTACTACCTTTTAGACTGGGCAGAAATGGGGGCACTGCTGGAGAATCTGTGCCAGCCTTCCCCAGGAGTGTCTGTGTGTTTGTATATAACTCATATCTCAAAGTGTATGTGTCAGCTACTTGGACAGGGAAATGAAGCCCTAGTTGGACAGACAGAGTGCTGGAGATTTTAGCTTGCCCACTAGACTGAGATCTGGACCCTATAGCTGTGTCAGTGGGGAGTCTTATTGGGGATCCAGAGAGAAAGGGAGAAACCAGCCCCAGACTGACTATGATCTCTGTGTACTCTTAAGGGAAATTGTACTTTACTGTGTGGGTATTTGTTATCCTCCCCTATGTGGATGCCCCTCACTGGTGTTAGTGGTGAGGATTGAGGATCCTTGAGTGCTGGGCCAGTGCACTGGCATCACAACTACATTTAAGTAATTTTAAAATGTAAAGCAGTATAAATAAACTTTTAAAATTTAAAGCTTAGTACTTCAGTACTGTGAAGCTGCTTACATAAAATTGTGAAAAGAGGTGACAACTGCCTTTGCTATGAAAGGCATGACAACATTGTAAGCAGCTATGAATCAGTGTAAGTTCTCTTCTTCTCTGCAGTAAAGATAGTGGAAAACAGTTTCACACCTCTCTTGTCTTTTTCAGAGCTGACGTCAGCAGGACTAATTAACCATATAGATTGTCAGCAGTACCTGACAGGTAAACTACAGATTTTTCTGTGTCTGTGGAATGTCATGCAAGTGTACACAAATTCCTCTGCAAATTATTTGACAGGTTAAACTTAAAAAAGTGGGCAGCCTTTCCCTTTCTTTGATTTCAAGGTAAGAAAATAAAAGTTTCATAAGTACAAGTAGGTTTCTGGTACCTGCACAATAATGGAACCATATTATAGAGAGAAAAGCAACCTAAGAGCTGAGTTAACTGTAGGAGAAAGTGGAGTTTTCCAAATGTACATCAGGTAGTCATAAAAGGTAGATCTTTCTCTTAAAATAATCTTCTACTTCTAATTAACTATCTAGACAACATAAAATGGGCATCACTATACTCCCAAATAAACATCATGCATGCACTTTTATAATTTATTAGTACCCTCTCAAATATCCAAGAAACCCTCTTTCCCATAACATGCATTCAACTAAAAGGGAAAAAAGTTTCTTGGTTTGCAAAGAAAATAAAACAGATAAATAAAATAATACATCATACTTAAAGTCAAGGCCAGGAAGGCCTGGAAACAGTACCCCCCCCAGCCCCATATCATAACTACCAACAAAGATTCTTGGCATTAAGACAGTTCACAAGAACTGATACTAATACTGCTAAAGCACTAAAGTGAAAAACCTAAAACAAAGACAAAATACAGTATCATCTAGCCCTGAGACTTTCTAGAAAGAACTAAAATAGCTCACTGGCAGCATCACTGATCCCATGGCAAAAACTGCAGGCAATATCATGCCCAAAGCATCTTCTGTAATGATTTCCTTAACTATATATTCCCTAACTATATCAACAATATTTGTTCTGAAATCTTGTATTATGGCAACATTATTATTAATCCATTGGTATTATTTTTATTTAGTTTGCATCATTTTATTTGATTGCATATGTGGGTATTCGTTTTGGTAGCAATGTTTTCCGTACAATTTGCATTTTTCATTTTATTTATATTTGTAGCTTTAAGAGTGCATTGTATACTTAGATAATCATTCAATTAATTAATTAACTTGTATATAAAATCAGGGGTATGCATTCAGTGCTTTATCTGATGAAGTTGCATTGTCGACGAAAACGTGGTTTTTACATGTGGCGTTAATAAAGTTGGTTGGATTATTTGTGGAACCTGCTGCTTTTGGATTTTCCTTGGAGTTATTGCTTTGGCATTCAACCTTTGAGCTACATTGTACCTTATTGTGAGGTTGGGCTGTCGTACTCCCTGGTGGTTGTTCCTGGTCTGCTTGTTGCTGCATCTTTGGTGGGTTAGTTTTTCAGCTCTTTCTTGGTTCAGATTTCTTTAACTATCTTCTCTCAACTTGCAGTACTGCATGAGCATTAGAGAAAGATCTCACCCTTCCTCATCTATATCCTCTGGCCTTATATACTATCACTTGCCACTTCACTGCCATTACTGTTATTTACTGTACTTTATACACTTAACCCCCCAATTACAAAATTCAGCATGTTGTATCCAACACTGCTGAAACTTTTAGTAAAGACACTGCGAAATGTGTTACTCATGTATTTAATCTACCTCATGCTGCTGACATTAAATCTTTCATGTTCAAATATGCAGTCATATCCCCTTACCAAATGTCCACATATCCTCTCAGGTTGCAGATTACAGGCTAATTTAAAACTTTTACCCAGTAATTAAAATCTTCAGTACTACAAATATACCAACAGTTATTGAAACACATAAACAGTTACAAACTACTCTGTGATTAGCAAGATTGTTTCATAAGTTATTATTATTTTTTAGTTAATGATGATACCAGCCCAGCACCCCAGTATCTACCACTGCTTGGCCTTTTCCTTACCTCCCCCCAGACTTTCAATCTGATGTTCCTGGGGCCCGTCATGGAGTTAGGCGTCCAGGGTCTCACCACATCTGTGCTTTACACCCAGGGCAGATCTTTACTAATGACCTATCCATTCCCCCCTCCCTTTGTGGACCTAATATTATGCCTGTGGGCAGGTGTTCAGTGGAGATGTGTGGGGCATCATCCCACCTCTGCAGGAGTTCAGCCATATCTCCAACCTGTCCCTCTCTAAAAGCACACCCTCAGATGTGCCTTCCCCAGTCTCCACCAGGGATCAACATAGTCTACAGTCCATCGGTCCACCTACCCACCTGGGATGCTAATAGCTATCCCTCCCTTTAGCTCCTGTCAGTCACCTGAGACAATAATCAAACTCGGGTCACCCAGGATGTTTTCAGAGTTTTTATTTATCTATACCACCAAAGCTGCTGGTTTCAGAAATTATTTAAGTACTCAGACTGCTCTAATGTAGTAACAGATACCATTTACAGTAGCATTAATGATGACCTTATTACTGCTGAGTTATTTGTTAACATGGCTTATTCATTCAAGGCAATTAACCATAGACTTGCACTCAATAAACTACAAAGGGTCAGTTTTGGAGACAATGCTGTAATATGGTTCAAACACTATTTGCAGAACAAAACATTTCAAATCTATTATAACAACTTGCTGTCTCAAAAGGGAAAAGTCAATACAGGTTTACCATAGAGCTCAGTACTGGGATCACTTATATTCTCGCTATTCATAAATGACCTAACACATGATTAACAAATAACAAAATAATTATGTACAGAGATAACATTTTTCTCCTTGAGGCCCCTAAACTCAGAAATCTGTCCAACACAATACTCAGTCCAAATTATCAGATCTATTTAATTGGCTCCACATAAATATATGTCTTATTAACAACATAAAATAGATATAATGATCTTCCCCACTTAAAATAAAAAAAACATAGCACTACCTACATTAACTTTAAAAGACACCAAAGTGAACATAATTCTAAATGCGTCTGAACAAAAATACCTAGGTGTAACTCTAGACCCATTGCTAAACTTCTATACTCACACAGACAATATCACTACAAAAGTACTGTCACAACTGAAATTATGCTACAGACCATCACATTATCTCTTTCTCTCTCACTTGCAAAGTGTATGGCCATAGCTGAAAGTGTCCTTATTCTCAAGACAGAGTATGTATTACAATTTATTACTCTCAGTTCTTCATATAACACTCAAATAATTCAAGTCAGCTAAAAATAAAATATTCAAATTTGCACTCTTTGCCAGTCATAATTGTCACTATTGCATCTTACCAGAAAAAGTACACAGGCTTCTATTACGTACAGAACCGCTTATCATCTGGGCACACTAATATTCAAAATTCTAGCACTTTGCTATTACCCACTGCTTAAAAGCATACTATAAATTAGAGACCAGAAATACTCACTAAGAAGCAGCTAAGAAAACACACGCTCATTAGACCACAATGTAAAGTACAAAAGAATAGGACCTGTCACATGAAACTGACTACCTGCTGATATAAAAACATGTGGTACCTTTAGGGGAATTTAAAAGTAACCCAAACATTAATTTACTAAATGAATCTAAGTGCACTTGCTTTCTTAACAGTCTAGTTTTGCATTATACCATTTTTTTATTTCTCATTTTTGTAAATATATAAACCAAATGTACTCTGCAGATATGTGTTGTGTTAGACTTTGCACCTATTATTTTGTAGTAAATACTATGAAAGCATTTAGCAACTGCAGTTCTGTTAAGCTATCCTTGTTATTATTCCTCAGCCAAAGGATTAGTTTTCAGATTATTGAATTTTAATACTGTACTTTTATACATGGGGTGTGACTGAAAATGGTCAGTAGACCAGATCACTTATCTGGTTATGACACTATAAAATAAAATAAAATAAATAAATAAAGATCTTTGAGTGAGGAAACAGATTTTGCACACAAATTATGCATGCTATATCTGAGAAATGAGCAATATATCATGGCAGAATGTGGGTAATTCACATTTTCTCCATGGTGAGTGCATTGTTTGGCCACGATGACATAATCTGAAAGACAAAACTTCAGCCCCCACCCCCAATCACTACCACAAATCTCCACAAATTATGCATGATTCAAATGAGAAATGTGCATTATACCATGGCAGGGTGTGGGCAGTTCATATTTTCTCCATAGTGAGTGCATCATGTGGCCATGATGACACAGTCTGAGAGACAAAACTAAAGTCCCTCGTCCAACCTCCCAATCTCCACAGGTAAAGACATAAATTACCCACGGCTTTGTTATTGTGTATTGCTATTAAATAATGACTGTATTTAAAGAAAATTAAATGTTTTGACTTTGTTTAGGAATACTATTTTATAAAGCAAGCTTAATATTCTGCTAATGTCTATATATGCTGAAGTAGGTGAGACAGATGCCTTCTGGGTATAGTGCTCATTTGCAATATGTAATTACAGTGCATTCGGTACCATGATGGAATGGTTGGAAAAAGAAATAATCCTGCTTCATTTCAACATGTAGAACAGCAGCATTTTGCATGGAAAGGATATACACAGGAGCATTATATTTATATTTTAATTTGTTCCATGAAGATAACTTTAAAAAATAAATAATAATGTGTTTCAGATCTATTTTCAGTGATAGACAAATGGTGCTCACTTTGATTTTGTTTTTGGCATCCTCAAGTATCTGAGCCTCATTGAGTTCTCCAGACCCCTTAATATTGGATACTGCATTTTCTCCTTCTCATTTGGAGAGAAATGCACTTCAATAGAATATAAAACATGTCCTTTACATAAAAGCATTATATGTAGTATTGTGACTTAAAAGGATCTTTCAACCAGCTCCTCTGCATGGTTAATAAATGCAAATAAACAAACAAATAAATAAAAAGGTGCATGAAGGAAACAGTTACCCTGCTAAGGCAGTTATTAACAATAAGCAGACAGTTTTGCATAATGTAAACACACACACACACACACACACACACACACACACACACACACACACACACACACACACACACACACACACATACAGACACACACATACACACACACACACACACCAGCAATCCCAAGACATGGCCATTAGTGGTTAGTATTGCAGTGAGCTAGGACCTTTCCAATAACTTCTGGTTCACAGACAACACTTTTCCCAAATATTCAGACAGCTTTCAGCACTGTAGTTCTTTCCAGGTTCAGTCTCCATTCAGTTGCATTTCACAAAATACAATGTACAACCTAGTCAAACTGTTTTCAGCACAGAAACATATTACAGATCCATGGCCATCATATTGTAATTGCAGGAACAGTCGTAGTCAAAGACAAGGGCAAACCTTACATTTTATCAGCTTTCTGGTCTCTCTAAGCCAAACATTTGCAAAGCCCTATAACACAAAAAAACAGATATGAGGTTGTAAGTAACATTTACTATCTAAATGACAGGCTTATATGTGTGCAGAAGTCTTTTTTTTCATGACTGGACAGCATAGCTGTAGCAACCAGAAATTATACAGCAGATTAGGAGATTTTGCAATAATAGAATTTCACATAAAAACCCACAAGGGGTTGCATGGCAGAGAATGGATATAGTTTGATGCTGATCTTGGAGAAGCAGAAGAGCATTTGTTCACTCATTGCTGTCAACAAGAACCAACCAAAGACAGTCAGACACCTGAAGCAGTGTATATGGTTTTAGCTTCTTACATTCCACATCTCTTCTATATTTCACTTAGGTTCTCCTCAGGAATTATACATTTACAATTTGACTTGTCCAGTCATTAAGATGATTTAATTTCTTCACAGCCTTACCCAACTTATCCAACCATCATTTTTCAATTCCTTATTTTATCCTATCATGTCAACTGTACAATATGAATGAGTTTATACTATTTTATGCGTACATATTGTGCTACAACCAGGGTGACTGGAAATTGCACAAACTGGACCATATTAAAGTTAGCGTATTTCATTTAACTAACCTTATTTCAAATGCTAAAAAACTTTGTGACAGTGGAACAGCAGGTAGCACATTTGCCTTTGATGCTGGAAGACCAGAAGACTGTCCCCTGGATTCACTATCCTTCCATGCAGGACTAGCTTAGTCCTGCACGGAAGCGGCCGTTTAGGAGCAGGACAGCAGCGCGCCATGCATATTAATGAAGGAGCACTGCCTGAACTCCTAAATGGACACGGAGTGTGTACAAGTGCAGGGGGCGTTTCTGAGAGCAGAGCTCTCAGAATATACATGCCCCTGCAATGAAGAAAAACAGAGTATGAATACGAATGAGAGAGACCGCTCATAGGTGTCCACATACCTACAGCAAAGTTAAAGAAGTTTTTTTTTTAATAAAACAGATTAAATTTAACCGTAGTTGTGTGGGTTTGCCCATCACTTAGCTACGGTTAATGCAGCTTAAATGGTACAAGAGGATAAAAAGCAAGATATATGCAAATGAAGCAGTACAGTAGTATTATAGTGAGCAGAGCATTTACCTTACTAGCAGTCATTCCCAGTTCGAGTCCCACTCCAGTACAATCCATTTTCCATGTCAAATCACTTTATGATCAATTTATTTTATTGCATAACATACAACATAACATATATTTGTGAACTGGAGTACTGCATTAAATGCAGATGTGAGGTGTCATTGTCATAATGTTGCAATCAGGGATACAAATAGAAGGTAAAATGTGTAATGAATGATAAATTCATACAAATATCCACCACCTTCCCAAGAACCATTAGACATTACTATCTAAATTAGTGTGGTGGTAAGCGGGTATAAGCACTAGTAAGCAAGAGTAAGCATATTTAAGCAGTAGTAAGTGGGTTTAAGCCCATTTGCATGGGGGTAAGCAATGCACACACAGGTTAAGCAATATTGAAGCTAACTCTCTGTAAGCATATTTAACCAGAGGTTAGCATTGCTTACCTTTGCGAAAACCCACACAAACCAGCTTACAATTGCTTAAAAGTGCCTTAATAACTCTGTATGCAGCAGCTGCTGTTCTGGCCAGAAACAAAATAAACAGACTTTGCAGAACTTGAACCCAGGACCCTGTACACTATAGTCACAGTAGTTAACCACTAAGCCATCATAGCAGTACATAAGCTTGAGATATCACCAAACAGATCCTCACTACAGGAAATTCAAACTGAAAATGTGAAAGAAATCTATATACAGTTTTATGTTGTATAACCTACTACAGGACATAAATATGTGAATTGGAGTATTGCATTAAGCCCAGATGTGAGGTATCAATGTAATAAAGTGTTGAAATCCCCTAATAAACACAAGGACCCCATATAGTGTACGTACACATGAATCATGGATACCAAACACATATATAACATGTAATGAATAATAAATCAATGCCACAACGCAAATATAATGCAACTTAAATATTAAGCAACACTAAGCATTGCACAGCCCAGCTTAGTAGGTGTAAGCAATACGTAGGCCAGCTTACTCAATCTGCCCATTGGTATACCCCTTTAAGCAATGCCAACCTCAGGTAAGCAGGCTTACCCATAGCTTAGCCTTTTCAAAACCATCCAATCATGGTAAAGTGTGGGAAACTGGCCCTATTTAAACCCAACAGGCAGGAATACATATCATAACTGGTTGTAGCTTCCCCTTGTAGGCACTATGTCTGTAATGGGGGAGGGTGTGCACTTTTGGGTGCAAGGTTGGGGCATCCAGGAGTCCAAAGTCATGGCAGTACTCCTTGTGAAAGACCATGGCATGAGACTGCTGCAGGGCCAGTACCAGGGTTCCCAATACAAAGCGGAAGCCTGGGACCACTTCATATTGGGAATCCAGGTACTGGCCCAATACAAAGTGGATGCCTGGGACCATCTCGCCCCATGACCTCACCAGTGCCACTGGCATAACCTGAACTGGTGAGCAGGTCAGGCATCACTATGCTGACCTGAAGTGGCAAAAGGGAGATCTCTTGGATCATTGAATCCAAGAGGATAGGAGGACAAAGGAAGTCCCAGCCATGTGTCAGTATCAGTCCACTACCTGTTTAATAATTGCCAGCTCATGTATATTATGGATAGGTATGGCTAAATATTCCTCTTATATCTTTCACAGCGGCAAGTGAGTGAGTGGGCTATGAACCAGGAGGCCCATGGATGTAGATTGCAGCAGTTGTGATGGGAGGCAGGTTACTAATACTTTTCCATGTACTGTCATAGGAAATAAATCTAAAAGTAGTAGTAACTTAATTGCCTGTATAAAACCTGTATTGTTTAAGGCATGTACTGCATACACCAGAGAATATGGCAGGAAGAGTCTCATATAGGTTGTATGTAAATAAAAGCATATTAGCCTGACAATAAAGGTCTAACTGCTGGACTGCATGTGTTTACTCTGGTATCATATGGTAATGTAGATTTGCAATCACTTAATAGTACTGTTGTGTTAAGCACTGTTACCCACACTGTGCTACATAAATAAAATGGAGAGGAATGTCTGTAAATGACTGGTGTAATCCCAAGAGGTCATATAGTACAACTGAGAGAGACTTAGACAGAAAACAGTGAAAAAACAGACAACAAAATACAAATAGCACACTCAACTGAGATGTGAACTGTTGTATTTTTAGCACACACAGCCATGGTTCGAATCCTGGGAGTGGTAGTAGGCTGCATACAGATTCATACACCACAACTGTACAGATATGTCCAGAATGTCCAGTAAATCACCCCATATCTGCTGCCTGTCACCCTGTCCCCCTGGGAAATCAGTGGGATGATCCCAGACATTTAGACAGCAAACAAGAAATACAACTGATTGTCAGACATCCATAAGAACAAACCTGTCACTCTCCAACTCCACAAAATGTTATAAGAGTAATAAGCAAATTATGTCCCATCTACACCCCCATATTGTCAAGCTGTGACCAGAGTGTGGACAGTAAAAGAGTGAGATGTATGTGCATAATACTAATGTGGAATCTGGTAATTTGTGTGACAACATTCAGGTAGTGGTAACAAACATTGCTCCCACAGGTCTGTCAGATATGAATACTGTGCCTAGAAATAAAAGATTGATATTCTGTACTGGTCCTGTTTACTCTGGTATTGTATGTCATTGTCAGTGTTGCAGTTGCTTTGAATAATAAGGTATCACTCATCACTGTCACCCACACTGTGCTACATAATAAAACTGTCTAGGAAATCCCTTATAAGAGTGTTGTAATACAAGGTCAGAATGTAAAACCACAGTAGAATTATAGACAGAAATCAGATAAGAGATACACAGCAATATCTATATAGCACACACAACTGTGATGGACAGTGTTTTATTTTTAGCAGACACAGCCATGGTCTGAATCCTTGGAGTGGTAGTAAGCTGTATGCAGAATCATACCTCTCAAGTGTACAGAAATGTCCAGAATGTCCAGTTAATCGGCCCATATCTGCACGGCTGCCACCCTGTCCCCCTGGCATATCAGTGTGCTAATCTCTGAAATGTAGGCAGCATTTCATTTTATATAACTGACTGTCAGGCCTGTACATATTTGGTTTAAGAGGTCAATAATTGAAATATGTCCCAGTTCACCTGCATGTGGTCAAGACATGCCCAGAGTGTGTGCAAAAAGAGATGAACAGGTATGTGCATAACATCAACCTGGAACCTGGGAGGACATGTAGAAACAGTTAGTTAGTGTTAACAAACAATTCCTCCACAGGTATACCAGGTAAGAGTTGAATACTGCAGGTAAAACCAGTGCATGTATATAGTTGTCAACAGCCATACCAATGTCCAAACTAAGGCAATAGGGTAGTGTACTAATACTTGTAAGGCACAGATAACATCATTGACTAGGAAAGTAATGTGAACTGCAGGAATATACTAGTTGTTAATTGACATCTTTCCCCACACCACCATATCTGCAACAATAAACAAAATGCACAAATCGATTGGTATGTACTGACGTAACTCTAATGTTGGGATATATGTCCTATTGTTCGATAATTATTTAAATCTGTTTCTATGCATGTGCTATGTTGAAATACTCCCACATTGGTGGCATGGTGCCATCAATGTACCTGCATGCTGTGGTAATTACCACTGTGGTCCCATATATACATGTGTTCTGTTTGCTATGCAACTGTTCCATATCTGGTGTTTGGGTTAATGGGAATATCTATGCATGCTGTTATACCTAATCCTGGAATGTGCTGACTATTACTAACCCACAGATGTTGATATAACTTAAACACCATAGCACGTATGGGAATGCGGGTCCCAGCGGACCCACCTGTCTCACGTCAGCTGACCATGGCAATGGGCACCAGCACGTCTGGGGCCAACCCGGGACCTCTTCATCCATTGGTCCTGCACCACCTTCAGGTGGAACCGCCTCAGGGGATGGGGCTTGCCCCCCCGGGAGTGGACACAGACAGGAACCTGTCACTCGTCACCAGGTCCGGGTCATGGTGCATAGCAAGCTCTGCAGGGAGGTTGGAGATCTGCTATGCCAGCTTGAGGGCCATGTGTCATGACTAGAGGGTCAGCCTGGCTCTCCTACTCAGCCCCCAACACAGCCACCTTCAGGGTTGTGAAGGTGCAGTGGTGACTGCCCATGGGTGGGGACCTCAGTCCCACTGTTTCCACTAGGGGGCTCATGGGCTTCCGATTTCCCAACACCCCTCCCCATCAAGGTGTTTACCCCCCACATGTGTCATATATTCTGCCCCTGTATCCATCTTGTTTGTCTTGTCTGTTAACCTACCCAAACTACCTCCCCAAATATACCTACTATCCCTCCCCAACATCCCACTCTCACCTGAAAAAAAAAAGGCAATCTGTTCCCAAAAAAAAAATCTTGCCCCATACATAGCTGTCCATTTCACACGTGTCCACTGGACACATGTAATCTGGTCTAATTAGCTTAACAACATATTATTGTTGTCCTCACCCTTCTGTCAGGGGTATGAGTGTCCAAATCTATCTCCAAATTCAGTGTATATGCACAGCTGTTGTTGTAGAAGAAATGGCCAGCTATGGGCCTTCCCTACACCATTCCTGCACATCCCTAGCTATTTTCCCTACTGTCTTTCCCTCTTTGTGCCCCTTTTTCACCACTTTCCTATATGTATATATATATATATATATATAGAGAGAGAGAGAGAGAGAGAGAGAGATATAGATATAGATATAAAAGAGAACATAACAAATACATATATGACCACAGGCACCATTAATGGGGGCGAGGGGGCCCAAGCTATATACTTCTTGTGCGTATTAATATTACCCCCCCCACAGCCAAACAGATCTGCCCTGCAATACAATACTAACTGTTGCAAGTCCCATAACTAGGACCCAACACAACATGGGCACAAGATGTTAGCAGTAATCCATCCCACCTGTATGATGTCAGGCTGGTATCAATAACATATCATGCAATACAGTCTGGCTACCATAGGGAATGTACAATGTGTAAGCAATAAACATTCCTAAGATACATAAACACACACACATATATACAGATACACACATATATATATATATATGTAACTACACATACACACACAGAGATATGTATAGAAAGATACATATTTAGAGGGTACACACCATACGGAACATCCAGTATGCCTGCAGTTGCCATCTTACCAACTGGACACTGTATGAGTCACCCATACAACAGGCAATTGTTGCCCGAAACATATACCCACAGAGAGGTCAAAGGATATAACACCACACATAGGTTTGCATACATGAGAAAGCTTTATTTGTGTACTATTACAGTTGTATATGCCATGTCATACAGCTGTTTAGACTCAGAAATATATATATATATATATATATATATATATATATATATATATATATATATATATAAACAGACTAATGCAACTCTCAAACAGATCAATTAATACAGTATTCCAGAAACCATTACATATGTTGTTGTCCAGGTCAAGGCCTTCAAGTAGTATAACAGTAAAGACAGACTGGGCCATAGGATAACAATCAATCAACAGTAAGTAATGCAGATGTATAGTCCAGCAGCCTCTAATTACACTCTGTACACAGTCCCTAGGGGGTAAAGATTTCAGCTGATACAATGGGATGTATCTGTTACATAACAAGGCATGACTGAAATCACAATCACACTGACAAACAGAACAGTCTGTATGGCAGGAAGCAGTAGGCCTGCATTTACCCAAGGTGAATTGTATGGTAATGTACATCCCGAAACCTTAAGGCAGCTTACCCGATACCCTTCACATGTTGTAACAGTCTAGATTAGTTATGGTGCACCCCCCCATAGACTGAAATGCAGGGGCATATACCACTGTTACATACACTGACCACTGGACTGCATAAGGGCACATGTATTTTGCAGATGAAGCCCACACATATATGGACCCAACCCCACAATATGTGTGGGGGCCACAACAGCAGTAGAATGATGGCAGGAATGGCAGCATGACATACTCACAGGCCACTACATAACAACCCCTGACACCATGTCATATGGACAAAGCCTGGTATGTAGGTGGAGGACAGAAGCTGGAACACAGGCCCATATGTGAAATAGTGTTATCATATACTAAGCAAGTTGCTGGTGTTACAGGATAGTCAGCAACATACCCTTAGTCAGGAATATGAAGTCAGAAACACAAATGGATATAGCCATGTACTGATAGCACTCAACACATACACAGCCAGTGATATATCTAACACAAGACCTGTGTGGTGGACAGGCAAAACATAACACCCACACCTCTGGCTATCAAGTGGATAGGCACACAGTTGAGAGCTAGGCAGACAGACTGCAGTCCATGTTAAACTAGTATGTACACACAAACCCTCTAACACTGGTGCTATACAATGCATACAGCAACAGTACTCCCACTCTGTTTGTAGTTCTGGAACCTCATACAAATATGTAGCTGGCCTGAGTGTGCAAGTTCTCTTGTAAGAGGTATTGCTACCTGCTGTCTGTAACACTGCTGCCCACACACAGGAAGAATGTCCACCATACAGGAAAGGTAAAGGGGCCATGCCTTGACACATGATGTAGGGATTTATAGTAGTGGGTTGCCATGACAGTGGTAATTTGAAGTGCTACATAGCATGCTGCATGCAGGCAGCAGGTGGAGGACACTGATTGGTGCAGAGGCCATCACCTGATCATGTGCATCACCCACAAAAGCCATGCTGCAATCTATTCCAAGCAGCTCAATCCATTTACTGGAGTGAGAGAGAAAAAAAGAGTGATGGAGAGAGAGAGAGAAAGAAAAAACAGAAAACAGATCCAGAACCAAAACCAGAACCACAACCAAACCAAAAACAGAAACAAATGAAGCAGGCTAAGGCCATAGCTAAGGAAAGAAAAAAAAACTCCTACAAGGACACTATCCACAGCAGATCTCATCCCCCACAACAGGTATGTGAAGTATATATGCATGTAATTGACTGTAGTACTTGGTCCATAATACTGGGGTAGATGATGTGGAATGATATACATGTGCCATCAGGTGTTGCTGTTGTAATGATCTTTAGCTGAACAACTGCTATGGACATTAGAGTCTGTCCCTGTGGTTAGTGGGCCATACCAGTCAACTGTGTAGAGCAGCACCGACTGACAAGATGTAAGCCAATATAGTGTGTGTTGTGTAATGGAAAGGATATATATTACTGTGGCCAATAGCTGGTGGTGGAAGTAATGCCATAATGATGGACATGTGGGTTCCAGAGCCCATCACTTGCAGGACACTCAGGTTAAAATATACTGTAGCATGCTGAAATGCCATATGTGTAATAGGCTTACCTGCAATTTGACCCTATATATACCCCCTCCCCAATGTTAGGCTGTGTCCATATGTGGCACCTGTCTGTGTTGTAGCAAGGCAGAACAGTGCAGCTGTGCAGAAAGGAGAGTTAGAGATTGTGGACCCGATGTCTGAACGTACTCCATATATAGGGGGTCTATATTAGATCAACGAATGCTTAAAAAAGCGAATGCTGATTGATCGACCTTATGTAAGTGAAAGCTTATAATCTTGAGCTGTCAGATCAGCGATTTTTTTTCCTAGGGGAAAAAAATCACTGATCCAAAACACATACACACAACACAAGCACACCAACCAAACAGAAATCCACACATATACCTAAAATCTGACACCTAACCCTACACTAAACTATGCATATACCACTAACTATCCACTTACCTTAACCCAAGCCCTAACCCTAAGGTCCATCACTATTGCACACTCACCTCACCCACTCCCTAACCCTAACTCACCTAAATCTGCCCTAACCCTCATGTCCACACAATTGCACACATACCTAACCCGAGCCCTAACCCTAACTCACCTAACCCACCCTAACACTCACATCCACACAATCACACACTTACCTGAATCCGACCCGTAACTTTCCACCACAGCACTGAAAATACCGAAGCAACAGAAACGGACAACCAAATTCTTTCCCTAGGAAAAAATTTTATATTCTGTTGCTTCGATATTTCTTTCGCTAAAATAAGGTCGATCAGTCAGCGTTCACATGTCTAAATGTTCGCTGATCTAATATAGATCCTATATCGGTATGTATATGTGTATATATATATATATATATATATATATATATATATATATATATATATATATATATACACACATATATATATATATATATATATATATATATATATATACACATATATGCATATGTCTGCATATATATATACACACACACACACACACACACACACACACACATATATGTATGTAAATACATGTCCCCTATATTACTACCACAGTGCGGCATGCTATGTGTGAGGGAACAGCACACATAGCAATATACACAGATATATACAGCTGTAAGTGTGTGCAACATGGACTGGTGTGTCACATGTGAACCCCTTGTTGGGACCACATTGCCCTTGTCTGTGATGTAGGGAATGGGAATATGGGGAAGGATGGCAGGTATATTTGTGGAGGTGGTTTGGGTTGGTAGATATAGAGGACAGCCTACAGGGGTGATATATGACACATGTGGGGGTAAACACCCTGGATGATGTGTGTGGTCTGCGATGTGGAAGCCCCATGGGCCCCCATATGGAAACAATGGGAACAAGGCTCCCACCCATTGCTACTCACAACAGCAGTCCACGGCCCTGAAGGTGCCTTGCCTGGAGGCTGAGCAGGAGGAGCATGTGGACCCTGTGAATGTGTAATGGGTGCTTCAAGGTGCTGAAGCACATCCCACAAGTGTCTGTGGAGTCCCCTATGGAACAAACCCTGGATCTGACCTCGGGTGACAGGATCATATCTGTGTGTGCCCCCAGGGAGGACAACATCCCCTGAGGTGGTTCCACCTGAAGATAGTGCTGGACCAGTAGATGAGTAGGCCCCAGGGTGGGTCCCCACATGTGATATGGCTTGGTAACATGGCCAGATGAGGTTGGAGAGGTGGTTCTGCTGGCAACTATTCCCTAAACATGCTATTGTGTCACTGTTATAGAACATATGTGGGTAGTAATAAACTACACAATCCCGGAAAATGTCCAACAGCATGCATAGATATCCCCAATAACACAGAATGACAGATGTGCAGCAATCACATAGCAAGCATACCACATGCATATATGGAACCACAGTGGCCCTGACAATGGCATGGAGGTGAAATAGTCCATAACAGACCAGCAATGATAGTGTCCACACAGGGAACATGGCTACAAACACATAGCACAAAGTGTGTTACAATACAATATATGTCCCACTGGTAGGTAAGCTGTAGCCATACATATTGAGTTGTGTAAACTGTTGTCGCTAATATGGTGGGGGGGTGACAGAGATGTGTATTAAGAACTATGGTAACTTTGCTGTATGAGTTGCTCAGACCTGTTTCCATCTTTATGTCTTTCAGGCAAGATGTCCTATGGCCGCCTACCCACGTATTCAACGACAGAAAATTAGGTTGTGTTGAACCACCTAATCCAGCACTATCCTGTTCTGTTCAGCATGGCTTCCAATGAGCAGCAGGAGCGGACCACCCTGTGGAACGATCTAGTCCACAGATTCAATGATGTTAGCCTGCAAACCGAAGTTATGAGGAGGTCCAGCATCATTGTTCTGACTTGCTTCACAATGCCCATCGGCATGCTGCTGCAGTCCGGGGGGATCACCTCGCAATGGGGGGGTCATGCCATCCATCCCGCCCACACGTGTTGAGCTCCTTGATAGCCTCATGGCACCTGCCCACCCGCACACCCAACAACTGGCAGAGACCATTGTAAAGATGGATGCAGGTAAGGCCACAGGGCACATCAGTAGATCACTGTTGTGTATGCATCCACATCTGTACAGGTAGATCATGCATATCTAACATGTCATATATATAGTTTGTTGCTGCATAGTAGTAATAAACAGATGTGCATAAATTGTAGTATTGTGGACTTGTACTGTTGATGTACTGTAATGCTGGACCCACCCTGTAGCAATGCCACAGCTGTGGCCACTAACATTGCATCTCTCACACTCTTATGTAAGTCCCTCTGGTATACCACCAAGGCAGCAGCCTGTAGTTGGTGACTATGGTTTATGCTGATGCTTGCCAATACACCGGGGATGTAATGGCTATGGTATATTCCATGCATACATCTAACACACCTACCCATAATGCATGCTGCACATGTTCACATATTGTTGCTGTTAAATGCACTGTATCACAGTGGTGACCATAATGGGGTATCAGAAGGGTATGTCAGACACCTGCAAGATAATTAACATCCTGTCATTGCAAAATGTGTCCACAGGGATGAACAAAATGATGGGACACATGGCCTACAGTAGGGACATGTGTGAGACATCACCCTTATACACTGCAACAACAGTGTATATACCAGTATTATCAATGGCAATTGTTACAGATCTACACTATGGCAAAACATATTACTGTGGTCCACATTATTAGCTGGGACTAGGCTGTAACACGTTGTGTTCAGTGTATGGGACACTGCAAGCTGACACACATGTATAGGCCATACTTGTCAAGCATCTGCAAAAAGGCTGAAGGTGGGAAGGGTGTGTCAGCATGGCACACCAGTGCACTGCAGCAGGGATCCTAAGGATGCTAAGAATGGCTGTACTGCACACAGACAGGTTCAGGAACTGTGGCAGATATAACCCTGGCCCCACAGCAATAGTGACTGCAGTTTGTGAACACCAAGGGATGTGCACATGAGTAGACCTTGCAATCATGCAGAGTTGTGGGACATGTGTAGGGTAGACTGACCATACACTGGCAAATGCAGATGGCCCATGCTAGTATACCCCTGCCAGGAACAGTGACTGCTGTAGTACACATAACAATAGGTGCATCAAACCATTATGATAAGGGTGTCCACACATATGCACCCACGGAGTGTATGCATTGCGGTCAGCATCCGCACACCTAACACATTTCTTAGACACTGCATGTGAATGTACAGGACATATGTCGCATATCATGCTCATGTACTATTAATATATGTGGTGATGTGGTCCCATGGCAGATCAAGGAAGAGTGTGTCATATCAATAAGTGTGTGTACACTCCCCATAGCCATGGTATGGTCTGACGGTTGTCAGTATAATAGTATTGGATTGGTCATACATGCTCCGCTGATTTGAGATTTGTAAACCAGACATCAGGCATTAAATGACATGTCCACATATCATCCTAGGTATGTGTCACTGAAAAACATAGAGGCTGTGAGCATTAGAGCAGACATAACTGACACAGTACTACACATTCAGCAATGGGTTGTGCACCTGTGAGGTTTGGTGCACAGTACATGGCAGGGTGCAGAATAGGTGCACAACAAAACTGTGTACATGGGTGCAGTGTTTTCCAGTTGGATGGGGCATCATCTACCATATGTTATGCATGTTGACAGATGGGTAATGGAAGGACTGTGTGTACTATCTTTGTGCAACCTCACCTGTATGTGTGTGTGTGTGTGTGTGTGTGTGTGTGTGTGTGTGTATGTGTGTGTGTGTGTGTGTGTGTGGAGGGTGAGTTATTTTGTCTGTATGTGCAATCTGGTGGACTGGACGGGGGTTGATGCATGTAGGATGTGTGTGTGCATGTGTGTGTGTTTGTGTGGGTATCCATGTATGCACATGTGTGAGTGTGGGATTGTTCATAGTGCAGTACTTCCCTTTGGGATTGTGCAGTACATGGACATGGACTGACACATAAGACACCAGGAATACTTGTCTGATATGTAATCACAGGACAGCTGATAGTATAATAAGGTCTGTAGCATGGAACATGCATTGGGAGGGAAAGTAAACACCAGGTATACCCTTAATATTGCAATCAGCAGAGAGGTGAACAACAACCCACATATGCAGCAACACCAGGGAGTGTATCCATATATTACAGTTGTCACATGATAGGTTGATTGAGCAGCAGATCTGGCATGTACTGAGCAATACTTACACATGACACTCCAGTGTGTGACATTATGGAATGAACGTAGTAGCCCGTAACATATAGGGGCCATGCTCACGATGTCCAAACATACACAGGATGAACACTGAATGACAGCAGTGAGGCCATGTAAAACGTACTCCACTCAGGTCAAAGAGGTAATGGAGTAACAGGTCTTATGTTGTGATCACTCATCTAGGCATTTAGAGGAATGATATGTTAATGAGTGGTATTAATGAGTGTATGTTACCAAGTGTGATGCAGGATGGGGAACTTAATAAACGTGGATTGTCTGTAAAATCAGGGACAGGTAGGTATTAAGGTGGAATGTGTGTGCATGTGTGTGTGTGTGTGTGTGTGTGTGTGTGTGTGTGTGTGTGTGTGTGTGTGTGTGTGTGTGCATAAGCACTGCTGTACAGGTCTTAAAGTGAATTTCTTTTTTCCCCCACAGGTGGTGAAGTAGGTCAGGGTCCCTCCTGCATGCAGTCTGATGTTGGTGTCCATACGAACACTGCAGATGATGATAGTACTGTTGAGGCACAGGCAGGGTTGTCAGGGGCCAAAACTGCGCCATCGTTTGACATCCCCCTCTTAGCCACCCCAACCCCGCACAGAGTTAAAGTGCCTATACATACCCCATCACAAGTGGCCATAGCAGAGGGACAGTTGGCGGTTGGTGGAAATGCACAGGACAGTGTGGTATCTATGCCTACTGTGTCTGGTCACAACTGTGTTTCTGTGGAATAAAGTGAACTGAAGTGTGTTGAGCCATCCGTGGGTTTTTTTTACAATTTTCTAAGCTTGCCCTGCTCAGGGCTTTATTGCTTTGCCTGAAAAGCTGCTTCATTTTGTGGATTACAGGTTTGTATAACAGTTATTGCCTGTGCCACATGGACAGGTGACCCGCTGGGACATGTATAATCAGCAATTTGATGTAGACCCACCCACATACATGCATGCACAGTCTTACTTAGCAACACTGGGACTAGATCCCTACCTAGGTATGTAGTGCTACTGAAGTGTGTGGCTTTCATTGCCCACACCACACAGCGTTTAGGGTGAGGTGTGTTCCAGGATACATGTTATATGCAGAACATCCCCAGACATGTAGAGTATGGTAATGGGGGATGTAATGGTTGTATATGGACAATACATAGTGTGACATATCATCATATACACATTAACAAACACATAACAGGCAGACACACATCTGAGACCTGGGCCTATTCGTGCTAACTAACTTGTCAGTGTGTCCAATGTGTTACAGGTAGGCTGCACACAGCACATGCATCACTAGGCTGGATTGTGGTATCTGTTACCTGTATGGTTGAGGGTGACAGTGGTCACCATACAGTGGTACATGGGACATATACCGGATGTACCATGGTGTAATGACAGTGTACACAGCACCCACATCCCACAGTGCATATTGTATTCACTGGAACCCATGATGACACTCTGACATACCCACCATCACACATTGACCATGACTGCGATACAACACATTGTATATCCCAACAGTGGTACTACAGGGATATGCATCCAATGCACATGCCACAGGCATAGTAGAGTGTTGGATTGTCATGCCTCACCTATGGGCAGCAACAACACTATCTGTACTACTGTGTGGCAATGTATATTGTAATAGGAGTATGTGTCCTTGGAATGCTGTACCCTACGGATATACAGACATGCACACATACACATATTTGCCAGAACTCAATGGGTATCCCATGCCCATCAACCCATTTGTACAACACCGTTGTGCTGGTACTACAAGGCTCATGTAGCCATTAGGGAGAGGAGAGTAACAAGGTACATATAATGTATGATACAGCAAAAGTGACATCTTACTATGGCGATGGGTGTTGCTGTGGTTGTGAATGCTCTCATGGTATTCCCAACTACAGGTGTACTAACACACAGACACTGCCATCCTTAGTAAGACACACGCACACATGTGTCAGGACTGGGGTGCATCGCTGCAGATGGTAATAGGTGTGTACCTGGCTGTTGTCCATGGAGAGCTGGGTTGTGTAGGGGATGTGTGTACAGTGGTATCATACCACCTCCCATGTGCCAGCAGGCAATCTATCGACAGACACCACTGTGGTGACAGAGTGAGAGTGACATGCATCAGTCAATCCACTGGGTGCCTCCTGCAAATGGCCACTGAGGTGATCCAGTTGACATATATGCAACATGTCTTACAACACATGGTTAGTGTCTGTGATGGAGACTTGTACCCAAGCATGTTCTGTTGACTGTGGTGGTGTAGTGGAGGCACCCATGGCATGTGGTGCATACAGGGTGTTTTCTCCTATATGTGCCAGTTATAACACAGCTGGGCAGACGTGTCAGTGTCAGTCAAGCATAGGTTGTCTGTATGTATCCAAGCTGGATACCTGCCATCTGCACATCTGTACAGGGACTGACAGACATCAGCTTGGCAAGTAGCTATGCAGTAGGATGAATGTGTCGGCAGACAGACGTTTGACAACAATTTGTATGCATTACTACATGTTGGAAGCCCTCACAGACATGTGCTGTACAGATGGTAGTCTACAGTTACATTTCACATGTCAGATCATTATCCAGTAGGGGATATATACTGTGACACAGCTCGCACACCAGGAACATGAAAGTGAGGCCTCAGAGTCCAGCTATACCTGCAGGTGTGCTTGTTGTCAGTACTACATTTAGCACTGTACTTTTGCCTGGGAAAGCACTGTCAAGAGTAGTACCGCCATGATACACTACATGCCAGTGTGACAGCACGTAACCCGGGTTACTACCCTTGTATGTAACACATTCACATGGAGAACAGTGCTGCACAGGTCTTATATACTTGTGTGTCCCACACATGACACAGACAACCCTTGCTACTGTAATGACAGCATATAGATGCATGTATTGTACATGGCATTACATACACTTATTACAGATGTCATTACCCTGCTATGTTATCAGATGGGGATGTGAGCACTGGTTGCCAAGGCTGAGCCATGATTAGCAGGTGTCATCACTGTTGCAATTTAACAGCTAAGCAGATTTGCACACCGGTAAGCGAAGCCTACATGGTGTAAGCGCCCGTACATTTAACCATAGCTTAGCACTGATTAGCTTCACGCAAACTCACTTAAAGCTGTTCAAAACTGCCTTAACCACTCTATATCTGACAGCCTTTGTTCTGCCCAGCAACAAAATACACAGCCCTTGCAGGTCTTGAACCCAACATCCTGTACACTATAGTCACAACAGTTAATCACTACACCATGACAGCTGTGAAAACAGTTGTTGTTTTTCCAATATATCTGTCACTACACATATTAAATAGTATTGAACAATTGCTATGACTTCCACAATTGCGTAGTACTTGTCATTGATATTACTGTTGCATCACATATGTTGTTATATCTAAATATACACAATATCAGATACATATAGTGTGATACATCTGGGAAGGTATACAGAACCGTGATGTTTGCATGACAGGAATATGGATATATACATATGTTGATATATGTCTACATGTACATACACATATATATTCATACATATGTATGTCTACACATCTGTATAGTGCATCCTATATATGGACATTTGTAGATCTCTTTGTGTGTGTGTGTGTGTGTGTGTGTGTGTGTGTGTGTGTGTGTGTGTGTGTGTGTGTGTGTGTGTGTGTGTGTATGTATGTATATATATATATATATATATATATATATATATATATATGTACATAGATATATATATGTATGCACATCCTATGTGTACAGATATACCTATTTATGTTGATATATATGTAGATATCTATAACTATATGTGCATACATATCTAATCAGATATGGGTCTATATTAGAACCACGAAAGTCTTATTCAGCGAATATGTAAACATCAGCACATATTATGCGAACCGCGAATACATCGAACACACTAAACTGCAAAATTAAAAATCTCGAATCGTCATAGTTGTCCAACCCCACCACTTGCTACATACTTCCTACCCAAACAAAATAAATAAACCACATGCATACACTAACCAAAACCCTACTTCTAACCCTAAAGTAAATCTTGCATATACTAGCATGTATGCACTTACCTTAACCTGCACCCTAACCCTAAGGTCCATAACTCTCGCACACTTACCTTAAGGAGCTATACCCAAATAAAATAAATAATCCACATACATACACTTAACAAAACCCTACTTCTAACCCCACACTAAACCTTACATACATTACTATCTATGCACTTAACTTAACCCGCACTCTAACACTAAGGTCCGTAACTATCGCACACTTACCTTACGGAGCTATACCACCGAATGGCCAACCATGACGATTCAACATTTCAGATTTCGCACTTCAGGACGATCGGTGTTTTGCGGTTCAATGAATATGTGTCAACGTTTCCATATTCTGGTAAGTGGACCTTCGTGGTTTTAATAGGTAACCACCGGCTATACCTATTTATGTCTATATAAATGTATATATATCGGCTATACCTATTTAGGTCTATATATATGTATATATATATATATATATATATATATATATATATGGGATCCAGACAAATGCTCGACTAGCATATGTCCGAATTGCAAAACATCGAACACACATACACAAAAGCGCTTAATATCGACAAGCACTTCCGTGTATGTGTGCCTGTTTCGTAGATCAGACTACAGTGCGGGTAAGGGAATATTCCCTTTTCCCCACTGTAGTATGATCTCGGAGTGAGAATAATAAAGTGGGGGGTGTGGGGGGTGCAGGGGGTGAAGCCCCCCTGCAGAAACGTAGATTTTTTTTTTGAACTACACATACACAGAAGCGCTTTTTGATATTAAACGCTTTTGTGTATGTGTGTTCGATGGTTTGTGATTCGGACATATGCTAGTCGAGCATGTGTCCTAGCCCCATATATATATATATATATATATATATATATATATATATATATATGTATGTATATATATATATATATATATATATATATATATATGAATATATCCATAACTATGTGTGCATATGTATCTATATCTCTGTATATTTGTAGACATATATTGCTGTGTATATGTATATATTTGAGTGTCTGTATATATACATATATACATATATATATATATATATATATATATATATATATATATATATATATGTGTGTGTGTGTGTGTGTGTGTGTGTACATATATGTATATATATATCCATATATATTTATGTAAATATGTATATGTGTATATATATATATATATATATATATATATATATATATATGTATACATATATGTATATATGTTTACCATATGTCCAGAACATGGAGTGGAGTCCTACCTCAGCACCAATAGTCCCAACTTCTTAGTGCAAGGAGATGTCATGTATGTATTGCAGGTATATATGTAGACTGTTGCTACTGTAACAGGGGTTGTCTTAACAGACATGTTGTGTGTGGGAGGTCACATATGCTTTTGACATGTGCGTCATTGGCTATTGACAGACATCCTAAGGACATCATACTACAGTACAACTGCTAGCACAGTAATGATCCTGTGGACTACAGCAGAGATATGACCAATATATGTGGACAGTCTGGCACTTTGTGGTCAGTCCAGAGGTGTATGCAAATCCCCTTCATGTGAGACATGTGGACCACGCCTCACAATGTGGATGTTAATAGCCATGTACATGGGTATATCACATAAATACTGGACTTCATATGCCCACACAGTTTATGCATTCACACACACCAGTCTGTCTTGACACATAATACCTGGTGGTGCAGAGGTCACATGGCCAAATACTACCCAGTAGTTAGTGACATACATCTGTACAGAATCCCACTGCTTTGTCAGAAATACACAACAGTTATGGTGGCCTGGCAGCATTATGTCTTGCAAATAACTGTTCATAACAGCACACTGGGTAATTACACTAGGCTGCTAGGCATGTCACAAAGAACTGTGCAAACTACAGGCAGACTGCCACAACCCCGGACTACATTTTTTATGGGGGAATACACATGTATCTGCAATTATAGCAGGCTGTACATGCATGTCACATCACAGAGTAACAGACACCTGTGAGAAAGTGCATACCCACAACCAACGTGAACACAGCCACAGCCACATATGGTATGCAAGCTTAATATGACACTATATGGACTGTCTGATAAACACCATCCTCATATGTGCCACTCACACAATAACCCTATATACAATGGGTCATGACACAGTGTGGTCCGATGCCTGTCTGTGGTATGGGACATGTGTGTGTCTCGCCCTACAGACATGTGAGCCAATAGGGTACCATACACTGGAGCAGCATATAACATCAAATGGAACAAGACCAAGAACAATGGCATCTACCACAGTCTGTGCACAGTCCAAGGTACGTATGCGCAATACACATACTGTCGACAATCATCATAAGTACACAGACCCCAGTACTGTACACACAACTGCAGAATGCCCCCAAGTTATGTCCTCAGAAACAACCCCTACTGTACATAACATGTGTGGCAGTCTGATATCTGACTGACTTGTTATCAGGTATGTTTGTTTGTGTCTTTCGGCTTTTCCCGGTTAGGGGTTGCCACAACGGAACTCCGGTCCGCTAATGATTGACAGTAGATTTTTACATGCTGGATTGCCGGGCCTAATGCACAACCTTCAATGAAGGAACACCCATTTATGCATATCGCCACACAGAAGACGCTCTAACTGAGAATTGAACGGGCAACGTCTAACTGTGAGGCGACAACGCTACCGCAGCACCACCTGATGTCAATAAATAATGGTGTACAGTACATATGCACCTCTTACTGCATGACATATGTACAAAGGTTGACAGACTTGTGGCTGGAGCAACAAACACTGGCCCAGTATTGGCATGTTGCTGTGATAACCTCATACATTTACTGTCGTACCAGGGTTTGTTGTGACATATGTCCTATGAGGGATATGAATTCAGTAACTCTCATGGCTGTCACCATGTACTGACTGCAGTCTTCACACTATGCTTATGCAGTTCTCAGATAGGTGTTCTGTGAGTAACACAAGAAACAAAGGTTCCACACACTACCCAGTCTGCAGATAACCCTACAAATGGGAATTCCCTCAAACACATAACACTGCCATGACAGGTAGTAAGTCATGTAGGCCAGCCATATCCACACACACCCTGTTAAACCGACATTACTCCAAATGCAGAAGAGCAACACTTACATTCTGTAGTCATGTCTGGCACATTCCCCTCCTGTCTGTTTGCCTGTTTCAACAGTGTATGCTGTTAGAGGTAAATCCCAATACCATCTGTGATGCAGTTTGCCAAACACTAGATTTAGGTCCTGCTCACAGTGAATGAAAAAGCCCAACACCAACATGATGTTCCTAGATATTGGAGTGTGTTCCCATGCAATTGGCTATGGGAATGTTACCACAGCTGTTCCACATGCAATCAGCTAGAGGGGGACTGCAATTCATGCAGAAGCCATCAGCTGATCATGAGCATCACTTACAAAACACAAGCTGCTGCCTAAGCAAAGCAGGTCTACTTCTCCACATCCACCAGAGAGGGAGTGAGAGAGACAGACAGAGACAAAGTAAGTCAGGGAGGGGGTGGAAGAGTAAAACCTAAGCATGTGTGTGTCACACACCTACCAGTACAGGGTTTCAAACCCCTGACTGACTATGTATTGCTATAACATGTCTATGCAGTTATTGCATGTGCCACATAGCTTACATGTTGGGAAGCTGTCCAAAGGTATATCTGATGGTGAGTGACATCTGCAACAGTGATATAGTAGCGATAAGGTAGGTTTAGTACACGTACCTGACCACATGAACAGGTGTCAACGTTAACACAGCCACACTCTGTCAGGGACTCACACACATTGACACACTTGGCAGGGTCAGGCATAGACTTCCTAACTAGCTAGTTTGCCACAATACAGTAATGTGCAGGTATTACATGCACCACAGGAGTATCTGGATGTTATATGGGCAAAGGGTATGTGAAGGTGTCTGACATCAGACAGCATGCATCAGTAGGCCAATGGGAGTTGCAGTGAGTGTGAATGTGGTCGAAAGCAGCATACTCCACACATACAAAAACAGGGTGCCAGTACTGACATGCATGTGTGCATTGCTTCACGTGTGTAGTGGTTGACTGTGCCAGAAGGCTATACAAGGTTAGGTGAAGGGTATACCATAGCATCAGGCCAAATGACAATGGTCTGCAGTGTGGCTCAAGGGAGTAGTGTCTGGATTGGCCCACACAGGTGAGTATTGTATTCATCATCCAGTCACCTGGGTTACTATTGTGTGTGGCCAGTGCTATGCGATGCTTGCCTTGTATGTGTTCTATAGTCCATGACATGGATGGTGTCTGGGATGTGCACACGTCCCACATGCATGTTCAGTGACATGTGGAAACGTACCTGGGTATCTGTCCCATGTTGTGTACAAAGCTTGTTATAATCAGATGTGCCAGTCCTGGCCTCATGTGGTGGGAACTGGTAATGGACACCAGGATGACCCTCCACCTACATTGATAGCATGATACAGGTATTCCCTGGAGTCAGTGGCATATGTCCATACAGGGCATGTGTTTAAGGCATGGTATGTCTTTTGTGGGTCACATTTGATGGCACCACAGTTGTAGCAGATGTCTAGTGGAGAACATAGTGAAGGCACACTGTCTGCAATTATGTGCCTATTGTAGTGATGGGACAGGGTGCCATGCCCTCTGTAGTCCACTGCAATCACACCATGGTTACTATCTGTGGGCAATATGCATGGTACTACCAACATAGCGGTTGTTGCCTAGGCAAGTGTGTTTATGTATGAGACATGGGTTGAGGGTGTTCTCTGGGTAATACAAGGGTTGCTTACTTTGTTTACCAGGCCTTGATGTCACATGTAGGGGTATGGATTGGCATCCCAGCCTCTCGGCTATTTGACATCTGTTATGCTTGGTAAGGTGGACATTGTGACATATAATAGGCCCACCATATAAGCAATTTGCAAAACCCACTTCACAATGAGTTCAGTTGTTACACACTCACAGTCACCTCCACACAGGATAAGAATGACACACACACACACACACACACACACACACACACACACACACACACACACACACACTTGCCATGTCTGGGATTAGAACTCCTACCTAACTAGTTTATCACACTACAGTATTACACAGTTATAGGAGGTGCCATGGATATTACTAGACTACTCTTTCCCCAAAAGTGTATTTCACTGGGAATGACATCAGCAGGCTTGACAAAGAAGGGCAGTGGAGGTTGTAGTGACTGTGAATGGCCTCAAAAGCATTGCTCCCTACACAGACAAACATCCACACTTGCCATGTCTGGGAATAGAACTCTTACTTAACTAGTTTATCTCACTACAGCATTACTCAGTTATAGGACACGCCACAGAGCTTACTAGGCTACTCCTTCCCCAAAGCTGTATTTCAAAGTGAATAACATCAGAAGGCTTGCCAAAGTAGGACTTTGAATTGTAGTGAGTGTGACAAGCCTAACAAGCATTGTTCCCTACACAGACAGACACACACACAATTGCCATGTCTGGGATTAGAACTCCTACCTAACTAGTTTATCACATTACAGCATTATACAGTTATAAGATGCCACAAAGATTACTGGGTTACTCTTTCCCAAAGGTGTATGTCAAAGTGAATGACATCACGAGGCTTGCCAAAGTAGGGCATTTGAATTGTAGTGAGTGTGACTAGCCTAAAAAGAATTGTTCCCTACACAGACAAATACACATGCACACACAATTGCCATGTCTGGGATTAGAAATTCTACCTAACTAGTTCATCACACTATAGCATTATGCAGTTACAGGATGTGCCACAGAGATTACTGGGTTGCTCTTTTCCAAAGGTGTATGTCAAAGTGAATGTTATCAGCAGGCTTGCCAAAGTAGGGCATATGAATTGCAATGAGTGTGACTAGCCTTTTAAAGAATTGCTGTCTACACAGACAGACACACACGCACACACAATTGCCATGTCTGGGATTAGAAATCCTACCAAACTAGTTTATCACACAACAGCATTACGCAGTACTAAGATGCACCACAGAGATTACTGGGCTATCCCTTCCCCAAACGTGTATTTTTCAGTAACTGACATCAGCAGGCTTGCCATAGTAGGGCTATGGGGAGGGCAGTGTGTGTGCATGGGCCATAACCCACTCATCTATAGGTAGACACACCACACTCAGGCACACACAGGTTTATATTCTGCAGGTACATGTATACAACTGCTAGATGACTACTGCCTTGTACAGTCATGTTGCGCAGTTAGCACTAGCACCACAGAGTCTATAATGCTGAGGGATACCAGTGGCTAATTTCTACGGTGAGTGACATTTACACATCATGTGGTTGTAGCCATTTGGCTGTGCATTGGATGGGACAGGCCTCATGATGGAAGGCTCTTTGTCACTGTGACTCTCTTCCACACATCTATGTATGTGTACTTTTGGCATATTATAGTGTGTTGTTATTGGATATGTGTGTGTATTCCTATCCAATGTGTGTGCAAAGCATGACTGGTGCATACTGAAGAGTGTATGTACTAACATCTGCAACTATCAGATATGTATGGTCCACTGTTGTTGCCAGACATGGGCTTCATTTGTTTAAGTGTGTGAGAATGCCCAGTATGACCTTTCAGTATGTTGATGTCTGACATTGCTTTCATTTCTCCAAGTGTAGGAGTATACCCAGTATGCCTTTCTGTATTGAAAGTGTGGATCTATTCCAAGTAGATTGTACTCCAGTGCAGACTTTTGTGTTCTACAGCTACAGCTAGCAAACTGTTTCTGCAGAATATCTGTAGATCAGTTGGCAATATGGGGTCAAACTGGGCAAGGGATAGTGAGCATTGTAGGTAATTGTGTCTGTGCTGCTTTTTCTACATGGTACTGGTGTTAGCAGAGATATTCAGACATGTGTAGTGTTATACACTGTGATGTTTTATGTCCTCAAGTACTGTCAGGTAGACATTTTTGCTTGCAGTGATGTCCTACGGAACACAGGGGTGAATGCAGCTCTGTCCAGTATTGTGGTCAAATGCCTACATATTCCTGAAAACTAATGCCATTCTGGAGGGGGAGCTGCAGACACTTGCTGCTGGTTCTGTGTAACCAGTTCAGCACCTTGGTACAGTAGTGGCAGAGGATCCCATACTTGTTCATCCATCGAAGTGACAGTATAACCTTATCTTGCTGTGGCAATACCTCACAGCTGTGCAGATTCACACAGGTTACCCAGAGGCAGGAGTCATAAGTCATGACATTACCCCTATTGTGGTGTACAGGCATGTTTGTATCCACCCATTCTTGTCTTTGCAGTCATGGATAGTATGTGCACATGGCTGTGTTTCGGACTTTGTACATTCCATGCTGCCCATGCTCCCACACACCCCATATTAGTATGTCCTCTTCCATACATTATGCAAACATTCTGTGATATTTTCCCTATAGTTATCACCTCATCACAGCAGTGTATTGGTGTTGGTCTATGGGTCTATATCAGAACACCGAAAGTTCACAATTTCGAATGTTCTTACATCAACCCCTAACCAGCGAACGCTGACAATATCGAACATTCAGAACAGCAAATTTTTTCCTAGGGAAAAATTTTGCTGTTCCAAAACACATACACACAACACAAGCACACCAAACAAACAGCAATCTGCACACATACACCCAAAATCTTACAGCTAACCTTATACTAAACTGTACAAACACCACTAACTATCCACTTACCTTAACCCAAACCCTAACCCTAATGTCCATCACTTTCGCACACTCACTTCACCCATGCCCTAACCCTAACTCACCTAACCCGCCCTAACCCTCACATCCACACAATCGCACACATACCTCCCTCGCACCCTAACCCTAACTCACATAACCCACGCCCAATCGCACACTTACCTGAACCCGACCCGTAACTTTCCACCACAGCACTGAAATGGACAACTGAATTCTTTCCCTCAGAAAAAAATTGTTTATCTGTCATTTCACTATTTTCAGCATTCGCTGACTAGGGGTCGATGTAAGAACATTCGAAAGAATGAACTTTCGGTGTTCTGATATAGACCCATTGGTCCACAGTTCATGCAGTGGGACATGGTGGACATGTTACTGTGTTTTGTCCACATGGCCTTGCATATGGGTCTATAGACTGTGTTATGTTGTTATTTGGGAGTCCATGACATAACATACATTGGCAGTATGGGTGAGATGCAGGCCTTTGACAGAGGACTGTAGGCCATTTGGTAGTGATGCAGGCCAGCTGTAGCAGGCCATTGCATTCTGTCAGTCCTACAGTACCAGACTGCCATACAGTATATTCCCCTGGGGTGACAGGGTAGGTGTGCTAGGTGCTCATGCCAATACTTTCTATCAGTATTGATCAGGTGGTGTGGATGCTGGAAGGGTGCTGCTTACAGCTAGGGACACACCTGCATGGGACTCCTGCACTGCATGCTGCATTCTTTTGCTATTGCCATACACAGGTGAGGGTCATATTGTACCCATTCCCAACAGCAGGCATAAGACTGGAGAGGTACCTGTGGGTGGTGGTTGGGTGAGCTGGGTGCATGTGTGCTATGGACACTACTTGCATCTGACTCACAGATATGCGGGGGGCATTCCAGTTATGCTGGCTTGTGCAGGGACATCAACTGTTTCTCAATACATCATTCCTATGCCCTTTGTGATCTGCGAGTGTTTGGCCAGACGACATTGGTATTCCATACTACAAGGTCAGATAATGTGATGCAAACCTGTATGTACAATTCCAAGGGTGTGTCCATTTCATGGTTATACATTATACATTGTCTGTCTGAGGTACTTTCCCCTGTGTACTGCTTGTATATCTGGCCCAACAGTCATACCATGTCCATCTTTCAGATGGTGACACATATTACCTCCATACATTTACAATGGTTTACTGCTAGAATGTGTTATATTGGGGAGCATTGTGTTTGGCACTGCAGTTGTGAGGACTTGGCCCTGTCATCGGCAGTACTGGGCAATGGCCACCAGGTCAAACCTCACCATGCATACATACTGACCACTCACACACAATATGTAACGCACACAAACCTAACACATGCATACCTGCATATTGTACAAATGCTACAATATATCCTACTACCTTGGCCACTTCAGGTCATCTGTTATCCACTGGTATTATACCTACACATATGTTACTACATTTCTACATTGGATTGGGGGGGGGCACACCTGACTGTTACTACATTTCTACATAGGATTGGGGGGCACACCTGACTGTTACTACATTACTACATAGGATGGGGGGGACACCTGAATGTTTCTACATTTCTACATAGGATGGGGGCACACCTGACTGTTTCTACATTTCTACATAGGATTGGTGGGGGGCACACCTGACTTTTTACATTTCTACATAGGCACATCTGACTGTTTCTACATTTCTACATAGGATTGGGGGGGGCACACCTGACTGTTTCTACATTTCTGCATAGGACTGGGGGCACACCTGACTGTTTCTACATTTCTACATAGGATTAGGGTGGTACACCTGACTGTTTCTACATTTCTACATAGGATTGGGGGCACACCTGACTGTTTCTACATTTCTACATAGGATTGGGGGGCACACCTGACTGTTTCTACATTTCTACATAGGATTGGGGGGGGCACACCTGACTGTTACAATGTGTCTACATCAGATTGGGGGGCACACCAGACTGTTACTACATTGTTTACATAGGATGGGGGCACACCTGACTGTTACTACATTTCTACATAGGATTGGGAAGGCACACCTGACACTTGTACACATTTGCTATGACTGTACTTGTATGTCAGGTACTCCATTTCGTTCTGTATTCTAACCTGTCATATTGACTAGAGGCATATCAGTGTACTACAGGTCTTAGGTTTGATTGACCTACATATCAGTTTCGGACTTCTTACCCTTCAGAAATAGCATCCCACTGCCTAACCTGATGTAGTCTGTCTGTGTAGGCCTGGGGGGGTTACCCATAGCCATCATTCAGAGGCCTTAGCACAGCCTTTGTTTGTGTTTGTCTACACGGGTATTGCTGGCTGAGACTATTGCTGGGTATGTGAACCTCCCTGACTGGCATGTGTGTGCCATATGGACACACATGTGGCCCAGCACATTTCCTGCAGTGGATGTTGTCACCATGTGTAGTACTGGCTACTATGGTGACACCAGTATTTGTTACAGATCTCATGCTCCCAATATAGGTGTCTACTATCTGCTGGCATCCCATTCAGCCACCCAATTCCCTTGCATGCTCACATCCATAACATAGATACAAGTCACAACACATACTACTCCATTCAGCACTTGGTAGGAAGAGTGATTTACCTTGTGGGTGTGCCAGTATTGAGGATGGTGCTGGAGGGCTGCCTATGTCGGATGCACATAGTACACTCCCTATACATGGTTGAGCACAGGTAGTGTCATGTTTGGCATCCCTTTTACTGTATGTGCGAGTCAGAGACAGGTGTCATTCCCTGGGTCCCTACTGTGCCAGTGTATGTGTTATGCGTTGCCTCTTTGCCAAAGCCAGGGCATACTGGGCATGCCTCCTTCTGCCTACTGGGGAAGGCTCAGGTTATTCCTCCTCTGAGTCACTCTGTGCCTGTTCAGGCCTTGGCAATGGTGGGGGCTGTGTGGCCCTGCCCCGAGCTGTTCCTGCTGCAGCTGTTTCCACAGGATCATATTGTGCAGCATGGCACATATGATGACAATTTGAGTACATGTAGCTGGTGAGTACTGCAAGGTTCCACCGGATGTGTCCAGGCACCGGAACCATGACTTGAGCATCCCAAACACATGCTCTATTATAATTCTTGTCTATGTGTGTGCCTCATTATGGAATTCTTGTTCAGGTATGTGTGCATTTCTGATTTGTGTCATCAGCCATGGCTCCAGTGTGTAACCAGCATCCCCCACTAGGTGACCGTAAAGGGATGCCTCCATTGACAAATCTCTGGTGCAGCTGCATCAGATGCCAAATGTGGGGATCGTGATAGCTTACAGGGCAGCCAGCACACACATTCATTATAATGCCCTGGGCATCGCACATGACCTGGCAGTTGATGGAGGGGAAGCCCTTGCAGTTGATGTAGACCCTACCCCGCTCATCAGGTGGTGCTTTGATGCATATGTGCATGCAGTCTATAGCACCCACTACCTCAAAGTATTCTGCTATTTGGTTGAAGAGACGCATATTGCTGGCCAACGCCTCAGGGTGTTGGGGAAATATACGTGCTCACCGGCATGTGCTGACATGGCATCCAGGAACTGGTGAAGTACCCTGGATGCTGATGCCTGTGAGATCCCCATGATATCCTCAGTTGGCCTTTGGAATGTACCTGTGGCTAGTATTCTTAGGCCTGCACATACCTTGGTATCCACTGGGATGGGTTCCCCTCTGTTAGTTCTGTGTGTCAGGTGTGGTTGGCACAGCTCAACAATTTGCTATAGAAGGTCTCTGTCCACCCTATAGTGCTCCACTATCTCCAGCTCATGTAGCCCCTGGTAGATTACCCTGGTTCTGTACATTGTTCTCCGTCTCCTCACTGTGGGTTGGTCATCAGCATTCTTATCCTCACCACCCTCAGCTTCTTCAACATGTTGATGTATGACAGCTGCTGCAGCCCCTATCATTAAAATTTCCCCACTTGTATACACCGGTGGTGTAGAGTATGTGGGAAAAAACAGAGGGAAAGGTGTTTGCATAGTTTATAGTAGTGTTCTGGGCTGGGCTGCTGCCTGTGTAATTGGCTGATTCTGATACATTTCACCTGCCAGCTATGCTAGTTCTCCTGGATTACCTTCCTACTGCTGTTTTCCCTTCCCATTGCCTTTCTGTTGAAGCCGGGGCGGGGGGGGGGGGCACAGCGGGCAAACACAGTGCTCAAATGTGCACAGAGCTGCTATTTCCTGGTTTACTTTTTTTTCCTTTAAAACCCGGTGCAGCACGCACACCCACTTAGGCAATGTAAAGAGTGCTAGGCAGCCTCAGACACACCCCCTTGCTTAGCTCTGCTAAGCTAAGGGCAAACCCGAGCCACAGGGCTCCAGTCTGCTTACAGTATGCCTAACACACACCCCTATGATGTCAGCTAACTCCTAGGCTTGCACCAAGCTATTCCTGCACTTACATTGTTAGGTGCTGACTAGCATTGAGGAGAAATCTGGGATTCAGTATCATTTCCCTCATTTGCATAGGATTGCCTGCTGATGCATAGTTACAGGTCCCACATTGAGCCTCTCCCCTTAGCAACCACTATTCACTGGCCATGTTGTCTTCTGCCTGCCATTGAGTATAATGGCAAAATAGTGATTTTGGTTAGAATGCATATTTCAGCTTTTTTATTTTATTTTTCGCCCGATCTCATTTGCACACCACTGCCCTACCCTTAAACAGACGAAATCAGCTAAAAAAAAATAAATGTTTTTCTTTTTTAACTGTTTTCCATGCCAATGGCCATATATTTGGCCATTGGCATGCTTTACATGTTATATATGCCCTTTATTTGGAGCTGTTATAGCTCCGTTTTGTAGTTTGCAGAAATGTACTCGGTTACTAACCAAGTATATTTCTGCAGATTACACTAGTCCTGCATGGCCAGCTGCCAGCTTCCTGGTTCACAAATTCACCTCATTTGCATGGTTTTCACCTGCAAATGGGGTAATTTGCATACTGGAGCTGCATCCATACAAGAATAGTGCAGGAGCACTCGTGCACGTCCCTGCAGCTTATTCCTGGATTGTACGGCAGGCATATTGCCTGCTGGAGCTCCTGCACTGTTCCAGCACACCGTGCAGGGCTTGCTGAATCCGGGGGTGTGTGTTCTATTCCTACTGTAGATGATTGGATTGCTGACACTACAGTGCAGCATTAGGGAGGATGTTACACTCCTGAGTGTGTTGTCATTTGGCTACATCTGCTTCAGTGGGTGGCAGGTCAGGAGGATGTAAAAGATCTCATGACACCTATTAAAAAGAGAAGAGGAAGTTTCCCTGATGCCCTGGCTAAATTTCCCCTAGCAGTACACATACCACCTTGGGTATTCCTTGAAAAGAGGACACTAGCCTAGTGGGATTAACCCAGCCTATAAATATATATATATATATATATATATATGTATATATAACGCAAAATTTTATATATATATATATATATATATATATATATATATATATATATATATATATATATATATATATATATATATATATATATATATATATATATATATATATCACACTCTCTATATATATATATATATATATATATATATATATATATATATATGGATCACCTTCATTTGCCTGTATATTTGCCTGACACTCATTTTTTCCCACCATATGTGTGAAAGCTCATGTGTCTGAAAGCTATATGCACACACATTTGACTGACAAGTAGTATCACAAGAAAATGGATATATGCCCCTTCCCATATATATAGTTATATATATATATATATATGGGGCACAGCCACACACATTCATATATATATATATATGTATATATTGCTTATATATATATATATATATATATATATATATATATATATATATATACATATATATATATTTTCTTGCTGATACTATATATAATTTATATATATACATGTATATGTTGTGGCTTTCAGCTTTTCCCAGTTAGGGGTCGCCACAGCTGAACTCCGGTCCGCTAATGATTGGCAGTTGAATTTTACATGCCGAGTTGCCGGCCCTGACGCACAGCCTTCAATGAAGGTACGCCCATTCATGTATATCTCCACACAGAAGACACTCTAGCTGAGAATTGAACAGGACAACGTCTTACTGTGAGGCGACAACGCTACCGCAGCACCACCACCACAGATATATATATATATATATATAATTTTCAAAATGAGATCAATGTATATCATAATTACACAATATTTTGTATTTAAAACTGTTAACTGTAGATTTTATCACTTGGTATGTCACTGAATATCATACAGATTTCCTAATAATTTCTTTTGCAGTATTATTCGACTCATTGGGGAACAGACTGTAGAAATCAGTGGGTGGTGTCATACAAAAATGCTTCAAAATAACAGCAATAAGTCAGCAAAAATGCCAGCCTTTGTTCTTTTGTAATGTGCACAAGGTACTGAATTCTTCTATGGTGCCACTACCTGTTTAAAATCTAGGGTATCTTTTATTTTTTTAAATATATAACCACATAATGAAGACAGTGTTCTATGTAATGTTTTAGTTTGGCTTCATTCTTAATGCATTATGTTAAAAATATCTCTTAGTAAAACCTTTCAGCTTCCATAGCTCTTGTAAATAAATATTAATCAAATTAAATATATGCATTTGATTTCATAAGCTATAGTCTGAAATTATAATTAATAATGTGGCAACTGCTACATAAACAGCTCTTACTGAAATGTCTGTGGCATCCTCATCTAGGCCATTCGAGAAGCATTGGTGCATATGTTTCTAATGTAGGGCTATTGCATATCTTAAGAAATACCAACTGATGACATCTGAGGACTTATCTTCAATATTTAGTTCATGTAACCACCAGAGGACCTTGCTGCTATGGTTCATGCTGTGATTTCACTTCATCTTGAGTATTTTGATGTTCCTTACCCCAGGCCGACTTGTGCTTTTGGCTATTGTGGTATTCTGCAGGGAGGATGCTGAGTAGAACACAGTGTTGAAAATATTATGCCTGTTTTGCAGAATTTGCATCTAATTTCTCTGATTTTGAGTGCAAGGGTACTAGTTCTAATTTACTTATCTTTGCAGAATCTGGGCACCATTTATATGAAAAAATTGCTGACTCCCTAGTTCCTGAATCAGATACTCCACTTGGCTGACAGAGGGCTGCTGGCGAGTTCTGGAATGTGTTTTGACTCTTCTATCCTTTGTTCCTTTTCATATCAAATGCTTGTGAAATATAGTAGACTACCAGCTTCAAAACTTCCATTCTGTTAGCTGCCACAGGGAGATTTTTAAGGTTTATTTATTTCATCAGGACTTCCTGTCTTATGACCTCTGATTATTTCACACAGTCATATGTTCACTGCTTTGTGTAATTTTATTTTGTATGCATAGTTAAGGTCCTGTGGTTAGCCCAGGCTCATCAATCCTTACTATACTTAATTGTTATTCATTCGGTGTTACTCAGTTCGTGTGCAATCTTCCTCTGTTCAAAAATCGGTGTACACTTAAAAGTTCCTCATGCTGATCATAACATAAAAATATGCGAGATATATGTGGTAATCATTTTCAGAGACACAGCAGTGGGGACAGGGTCTTTGGACGGTCAAAAGATGGGAGGTTATCTACTCGAACCACAAACAAATAAGACAGTTTTGTGGTCAACTAGACTTGTGTTAGATTAGGACTGAGATTATCTAGTTATTTGTTTGTTTGATAGCTGGGTAAGTGGTTTAGTATACTATGGACCAATTTCAGCTACAACTCAGGCAAAATGAATAATAATAGTTATATACAAAAGGCGTACAAAAGCATGGCACAAAATAGTTGTACAGACTGGAATAAACTCAGTATGGAGATTAGCTTTACACAATAGATCTATATAGGCAGTGAGTATGGCTGTACATAAATAACAAAAATTATAACAATCAATATTTGCATGCTATAATTCTGTATAAGAAACCTACATTTGTTCTGTGATTTTGGCATTTGCTGCTTTGTTAACCATGTAATGAGGTGTGCTATATCTGTCTTGATTCAAAGTCAAAGGAAAGTAGAACAAAGCTTACCCTGCGTTTCACTGACATGATTTAAATGTGTCAGCATGATGAGCAGCAGCGCTAATTGAATACACATGTTGTTCATGGGGTCTACCCGGATGCAAGCACCTTTCCATGGCCAACAATAGTGTTCGCAGACATGGAAAGGTGCTTGCAAGCACCAGCACACAATGTAAACAAAGCATACAGTATATAGACAATGCTCAGATATGAACATGTGCTGTAGCCCAAACATAAGTACAGCAAAATAACACAGAATGAGGGGAAGTGAAATGGGGGAACTGGTACACAAAAATGTGTTATAAAGATAGAGAATTTTGGAGAGGGGAAATGTTTAAGTGTAAAATCCTACAAGCAAACATGACAAAAGTTTATCAGAAGCATTCCTGACATAAAAGCTGCAATACTGATGTAATAATAATTAGAGTGAATGTCAATCCTGCAGTTACACACATAAATAATGGGCATGCTGATAAAGGATGTGATAGGAACTTAAAGCTCACTGAAAGAAAGTGAAGTGAAAATGTGATATACATGTTGATAAAATGTTGATTTGACATAACAGCAAGGACAGAAGATACGTTGTGGGATGAATGCATAGAATGCAGTAGTAGCATATAATGATGCATCTACAGGGAATTGATGTACAAAAGCTGACAGCCCTGCTGTATTACCATCTTACCATATAAGTACAAGAACAAAAGGACCTTATAGTTGTAATGTCAGGTAACTCAGAGATGGACATATTTTTGTAAAAAATGACAGTGGCGCCAATAGGAAAGGGGTCCATCATCTGTGAGCATGTAATAGACAGGCAACTGTGATATGGTTATGCTGATTTACAAACATGTCTGACATACTAATACCAGGCATGCTGACATGCAGTTATAGGGAACAGTAACAGAACAGCAATTCAACAACAGCAACACAATAGAAAATGTTATAACAGAGGATTAATCACATTTCCTGATGGTCACTCTGCATGCTATACAGTAAAAAAACTTTTATGGAAACACATATCTGCCAGTAAGCTGAATATGGTGATGGAAACAGTGGCAGTATTAAACACATGTCTGAAGGATGACATGCAATACAGAGCATAATTATCTTGTGAATCGGTAATGCATATGAGCAAGGAATGAGCTCAGAAACATTTGCATCATGTCCTTTTAGAACACACACCTGAACATATATCAGAGAGATGTGTAAGAATCCTGGGCACCACAGACATATGCATATCAGTGACATAAGGAAGAACACTCCTAAAAGATGTACAGTACTATTGTTTCATATATGGTGTACTGACAGCCTACCTGGTATGAAAATGCTGGCCCTCTGAATGTGTATAATCCACTATAGTCTGACACATTTGTCTCACAGATAGATGCTATCAGATTTGAACCCCTGCCTATTATACAAGGCTTTCTCTAGACCACTGTATTGACTGCATGTGCCACATCAGATAGTAATGGAGGCTGTCACAAATAACTGAACTGAATGTGTATGCCAACACGGGAGGTATGGATATAATATAAACAGATTTAGTGAAAATGCCAAAAAAGAGCTACACATGTTATTGTCCATGCAACATTGAGCATTACAATATGACTGATTCTTTGACAAGAAAGCTATTTCTGTCATGTAAGACATACACTTTCCCAGAAGTGAACACTAGTCTACCTGTGTAGGTATGCTATAAATGCCAATACTCAATGCATATGCCACAAGAGCACTCACAGCATGACATGCTCTAAATAAACATTTCAATGCCATGCATTCACATCCTGTGATGTTATATCATTGTCCAACATAAAAATAGATAACAATGGCTACATGCATTGGTGTTAATGTAATGTCAGTGCATTCATAGAATGTTGCCATCTCAGGAACTGAACAGCAAGTGCTGACTAATGACATCTGTATGAACCACTAGCACCACAGTGGACATCTTACAACTAGTAGGACAATCTACCTATGCTACCTTATTACATCTTCTGCATGTGTGGTAACCAATCTCTGAAATAAAAAGTATTGTGGGGTCTGTTACAATGTAAATAGAAACATTATAATTGTGGTACATGTCATTCATGCACTACAGTATAAGGCCCAACAATGTTAACAGGCAATGAATGTGGATGTTGAATACATGAGCATCAGACAGCAGATAATACATGCTGTTGTACATGATGAATGCAGAATGGTAGAAATGTCACTACAACTGTGACATTTGCAGTTATGTGAAGGCATTACATCATACTTTTTCTGCAAGGGGTATGTGTACTTGTGACTGCTGTTGTACGTCAACAGCAGACAGCATGTTGTCTCATTCCCCCATGCCAGAGAATAACACTTCCTACATATGTTATTTAAGGAACATGAAAGCAAATGTCATAATTTCTCTGAATAAAAGTATTGCTATGTGACAAATTGTCATAGCTTTTAGTAAAAGGGATCAAGATCTTTATGAATACAAAGCAAATATGCTTGACAGTAGTGCTAGTGACATGTACAGTCACAATAACACTGACATAATGTGGTCTGAGCGGTACCGGATGGATTTCAGATAACTACCCAAGATCACAAGCTAAACATTATTGCCCAAATCACAAGCACCACATGACCATGTTGAGGTACAACTGATATAGTGCACAGTTAAATGAATGACATCACCACTGTTTGTTAGCTGGATGTTTATGCTAAAAAGTGTTCAAAGTGCACAATAACACTGTACAGCTACACAACATATGTATATTTGAGAGAACAGTATACACGGTAGGAGGGTGAAATACACACTCACATCTAGACTCCAGCATCCTACGTGTGCAGTTATACAATGTAAAAGCACACTATCAAAGCATTGCAGGACAGGAAAATGTGCACTCCTAACATGGCATATTGCAGGTATGTAAGCAGTATGTAATTATTTTTTTACAAATAATTATTTTCCCATGGTGATGCTAGAATTTGCTAGTATCACAGAATGCCACTGTAATTCAATCCCATAATTAAAAGGATACATAAAGGTAGCCATTAGTAAATGACACTAATAACTGTAACACTATTGAAGCTGTGATGGAATCAAACCACTTAATATCCACTTACAGCATCTATACAGCACACACATTATTAGCAGCCAGCATAGGGTTACCATATTTGGTTATATGAAAAAGAGAACGAAAAAATATGTGCTGGTATTATACCAGCACATATTTTTTCATCCTCGTAGGGTTGACAGATTCTTTTCTTTATACTAGGTGAAGAGCTGAAAAAAAAAAAAAAAAAAGAGAAGCAGCTCCATGTTTGGCGATTTTTGATTGGCCTGTATGCCGGTATACGAGTCAATCAAAAACTCACACAGCAGACCCTCTTCTGTTCAGAGCGCAACATCAAGCAGTTCCACATTGAACAGAGCTCCGTTTTTCAATTTATTTGATTGGCTTGTATACTGGTATATGAGCCAATCAAAAAAAAAAAAAAAACAAAGCAGAGAAAGAGGAAATAGGGACGTCTGGTTTTTGAAAATTCTGTGATTTGTCCAGGTTTTTGAAAAACCCAGACAAATTGCAGAATTTTCAAAAACCGCCCGGACAGGAGCCCAAAAAGAGGACGTGTCCGGGGAAACCCAGGTGTATGGTAACCCTAAGCCAGCACCACAGGAGAATAATGAATACAACTGAGACATATAGCATCTATGAAGGGAGGGATGTCATCAGCAGTGTACTGACAAGGAGATGTATCAGGATCAGTATTTTATAGCCAATCAGGGCTTTTAAAAGTTGCCACTACAAAAGTGTGTAAAACAATCATGACTCCATTGGCAGTTACACTTGTAGAAATTAAGTACTGCTGCATTAGAACATCCTACCTATCTACTTACAAGGTAAAGCGAATGGTTTACCTTCATAACAGTGAAACACAGTGGTGCGATTGCTCATATGAGCGAATCGTAACCACAAAACTTAAAACAGCAACAGTTGTACATGTTTGAAAATCAACAAATCGAAAATCTTATTCTCTGATTTTCGAACATTGATGTCGAAAAAATAATTAGATAAAGTGTAATGCAGGGGGCAAGCCCCCCTGAACTCCCCATGTGGGAGGCTGTGCCCCCACACACCCCCACTTTATTATTCTAAATACGAGATCGCACTACAGTGGGGAAAGAAACCATTTCCCGATCCCCACTATAATGCAATCTGCCCCAGAATGTCAAATGTGCAATGAGTGAATCTCACTGCGCATTCGCTCATTGCACATTCAAACCTTTTTTCCGTTCGGCGTTTGCAAACTTTGCAAACTGCCTTTCGGAAAATTGCTGTTCGCCCTTGTGCAATACGCACATGTAAAGGTAAACCATAAAGAATAGTATCAGACATACAAATAGCAGTTCACTTACAAAATGACCTCATCAGTGGGTTGAACCAGAGGTGTAGGCAGACAATATAATGTTGCAATTGTGCATTCTCATTGATGTCATACAAAACACCTGCCAATTAATAAATGTTTGCATCACTTTCCCCTCTCTCAACCCATGACACTGTTATTTTAAGAATTAATGTGCACATTTGTGGACATAGTATTGCCTAAAGAAGCAATGTTTCCTTTACACAATGCATAGAAAATTGTAATCATTACATTATAAGCAGTATGCATAGGAACACAATTGTGTAGCAATGAAGTTGTGGATGTGAAAGAAGGATGCTGTAGTCATCTATGATTTTAAAAAACAACACGTCTACCACATTTGGTATTGAACCTCTTACCTACATAGTTACATAATTTATAAAGCACTGTATTAGTCCCAAGTACCACAGAAGAAATCAGACTGTAAGGAGAGAGACTCCACTTTTGTCAAGATGACCTCATCAGTGTATTTCAGAAAAGATGTTACCATAAAAATAGGGATAAGGGAGCTCTTAGAAAATTAAATATGTTATTCTCAGGAAAAGTGGATACACCAAGTGATGTACACAGTTTGTTATACACACACACACACACACACACACACACACACACACACACACACACACACACACACACACACACAGTCTCCTATGTTGGAAATCTATCCTATCTGTCTAAGTTAAACAACTTAGAAAGCACTGTATTAGTTGCTAGGAGTATAGGGCAAGTCTGATACTTAGGGAAGAGACTGCACTTTTGTCAGTATGACCACATCAGTATTTTTCAGAGAGGATGTTACTGTAAAAATAGGGATAAGGAAGCTGGGAGAACAGTTAAATGTGTTATTCTCAGGAGAAATGGATACATATATTCTCTCACACACAAAAGTCTTCTGTATTGGGCAATGAACTCCCTACCTAAGCTACACAGTTTACAGAGTCGTCTACTAGTTGTGAGCACCACAAAAGTCAGACTCTTAGAGGACAGAGTGCACTTTTGTCAGGATGACCTCATCAGTGTACTTCAGAAAAGATGTTGCTGTAAAACTAAGAAAAGGAAGCCGTGAAACAGTTAAATGTATTATTGAAGGTGGATACACCACCAAATGATATACACTTTCTCACACACAGACATGTCTTCCATGTCAGATACTGAACCTCCTACCTACATAAGATACACAATTTAGTTAATCTGCTAATGACAAGTGCCACAGGAGAAGATGGGCAACACTTTTGTGAAATTGGACATTGGAATATTTGTAAAAAGCAATGCTTTAAAAAGATGATTCTGTGCATCCCAGGTCATGCAATAAATGTGCATGTGTGCACAGACCAATGTAACATCGCAGTGATTGTGACATGTAATGCTATGATTTTTTAATGCAATGTAGATACTGTTCTTACTGTACATTAGGCTACTGTGACACATTTATACTCCACACAATGAGATGACATACACATTGACTGTTGAACACCAGTGGATTATTAATCAAACATTGCAATGAAATCATATCAGGATGACTGCACACTTGTATTGTCCCATATTTGCACTGTGTGCATTGACAAGACAAACAGGCAAGCCATACACAGGATGGTGCACAGCAGAATGGCAGTGATGGATTTGGTGAGAATAGGCTAACTAAGATGGTAACACAGTGCAGGTATAAACACTGTAGAACAGACATCTTTTTTTACATAAATGAATTAATTGAGTCAATATCATTCAAAAATCATGATGACCTTTGGGCAGTAGTAATATAGACATGCAAACATTGTGAAACAAGTTTTTTATGTTCTCTTTTTTCTTGTACTTTTTTTAGCACTGCACCTCTAAGCTGATTTGCACTACTGATGGCAAAGTGTTACAGCATGTGCAAGAATTGCTGAACTTACAATGGTAATTAGTAGTACTCTATTTTGCTCTGTACCAACTTCCATGCAAAGATCTTTACAAGACACCCTTCACAATAGGCAGATTACTGCTGCAGCAGAATGAAGATGTGAAAATTAAAGGTTTAGCCAAGACTTACGGACACAGTAGTTAAACAAAATATCATGAAACATGTTGTCATCCATATGTATTCAAACATTTTCAGCATGCCAAGAAAAAAATTTAGACTTGAGTATTATCTTAAGACAACAATTATAAATTCATATTTGAGAAAGTTAATATTTGGCAGTGGATTTCAGCAAATGTGAATGTATTTAATCATCTTTATTACCCGACTGACCACTGTAATCCGTACATCCAAATCATCCACCCTCTGTAACCACTCCCTTGCTCCAAATAACCTGATTATATATAAATAATGAATGTTTTTGATGTTTTTCATTAAACTCAACTTGTTTGTGTGTTTCAATAAAGGATATTCCATTTTTAACTCAACTGTGGGCTGCCTCCTATTTTCTATTTTATTATTCTGTGGTATATATTTTACAGTTCAATTGTTATTAGTGAACTAGGTGTATAACATAATTCAAGGAGTGAACTTCACACACTCCACACTGCAAAGTTTCTTCTTGATTTGTTTTTGACCCAGTATAGGTTGCATACTGGGTTTCCTGAGACTTTGAGGGATACCACAGATTTTTCTTTTTGAAGAATGCAAATCACAGTGTTCTGTTTTTTTCTTGTTAGTCAGACTGTCATGGGAAGAGCTGTAGCTTAGGTGATGGAGTTTAAAAATAAACATACACAATGAAAGATCAGCTTTTTCTATGACTGTGAGTGACTCGGCCCTATTAAGCACTTTAGAGAGGGATGTTTCCTCTTTGGGGCAAGCAAAACAAATGAGCAATTTTTATAAAACATAGTCTGCAGTGTCTTAGAGATATCTGAGGAAGCAGAGCAGGAGAAAGACAAACCATGTTCAAGCTAAGGTACAAAATGCAAATTCCAGTCTCCCATAATGGGGTCATGGTACAATTAAATTTGAAGAAGGGTTTTACCTGGCTATTAACCTTTCTGCAAATAAATTCCAGGTGGATCTTCCTATTTCATTTAGGACCAAGCCAAATCCTCAGGGATTTATAGGAGTGAACCCTAGACTCACAGCTTTACATATAATTTGAATTTGTGGGATATACAAAACAGCCTATCAGACATTTTACACAAGATTATTTTTATTATATTACTCTTAATTACTAGACCCCTTGCTTTGGACATTGGGTAGTGTAGATCAGTGTGTATATTGAACCTAGTCAGCCACTGTAACTAGAGAGCACATGCATATACGTTACTGAACATGTGCGAGATCACTGCCATTTAGTGTAGTCAGCCAGTGTGAGTGCACATGTGAGTGTGTAGAAGTAACCAGACAGTCAGTAAGCATATGAAGTATGAAGAATATGTACAAGTTACATCTCCTGATGTGTGTATGTATAATAAATGACTTGAAAGCATACCCAGCCTCAGTGCCTCATTTGAATACACGAGACATGCAACGAGGTGTCAGAATGGGATCTGAAGTTGAAGCAGCTCACAAACCATGAGGCATGCAGAAAGTGCAGAAATATCCAGGAGTGAACTAGCAAACAGGTCAGTTGTTATTTAAAATTACTTAAATTAATTTCAAATGATTTTCATTTGCCAAACATGTGGCATAGCATTCAAAGGGTACAAAATATTTTCCAAAATGTTTGAAATGTCCGAGATAGCAGCATAATATTTATTAAAGTGTTTGAAACAATCTCTGAAGTGTTTAAAATGTTCAAAAAGGCTAAAATGTTCAAATTGTTTCACAATGTATGACTTTTTTTGCTGCAACTAAGACTTTTTGAAGTGTCCAGAGATTTGCAGTGTTAAAATAAAGCATTTTTGGATTGTTGTGCACTTAAGTAATATTACAAATACCAGCTCTTTACTTATATTTAAAAGAAATTTGTTGTCATGGCAGAGGGATTTCACAGACCTGAACCACAGGTGATTGATAATAATATTGCAGAGAACCAGCGAGTGTTTGAGCAAGAATATATTTTCATACAGGCTGCATTTTCTGATGAAGGTGCATGCACAAGAGCATTTACTTCTCAATTTATCTGGCTCAGAGGCCATTAAGCGAGAACGTTCATTTGTGTATGCACTCACTGTGTATGCAGGGGAGAGGGAGAACTGCCATATTGGGATACAGGCTAAAAGGCAGGAAGACCCTGAGTGCTTAAAACAGAAATTTAGAGAATTGTGTAACCCTCAAATGAATATTACAATGGAAAGGCACACATTTTATACAAGAAATCAAAAGCCTGGTGAAACTATTGTAGTAAGGACTAAAGCAAAAACATGTAGATTTGGTGACCTACGAGATGAGTTGATAAAAGACCATCTTGTATGTGATGCTACTAATGATGCAGTGAGAAAGATTTTGCTTTGAGATAGTGAATTAACATTGAGTAAAGCCATTGAGATTTGCCAAATACAAGAGATTACAAAAAAACTAGAAATATGCTTACGAATGAGAAAAGCATATTTGCAGTATCTGCTAGTACGAATGTTGATAGTGTGCAGCAGAAAGTTAAGATGAAATAGAAATATAAACCAAGATGCAGTGCCATACCCAGCCTCATTGCTAACTGTCACAATTGTGGAGGCAGTCATGAACCTAAATGAGAAAAGTGTTTAGCTTTTGGTCAGCAAAAGTCACACATGTAAAAAGTGGAATCATTTCAAAAGGTTTTGCAACTCTAAAGTGTTGCAGATTTATGTTAAAAGAGAGTATCTGAAGAAGCAAGTAGATCAGACAGAGACTGTAGCAAACTCCAAGAGCTGTGAAAACCTTTCTACGTTGATGGTGTCTCCTGTGTTCGATGAAACAGTTAATACAGCAGACTATCAATTGTCAGCAAAGAGTGAAATATTTTATACTGTACAAATTAATGGGAAATGTGTAGAGCTTAAAGTAGACACTGCATCTAAGTGCAATCAGCAAAAATGTTTGCTAAAGTAAAAGTTGGTGAGAAACTTGATTCAGTAAAGTGTGAAAAACTAGATGCTTATGGTGGTGAAGAGATACCAACTGATGGTACATTAGTTCTTACCTGCCATTCTGCTGGAAACAGCTATGACTTGCAATTTTACATAGTCAAAAGACAAGTGCAGTCACTGTTAGGCCTCAAAGACAGTCTTAGAATGGTATTGATTTCATTTAATAAAGAGGTTCAGCATATAAGTATGAATAACAATTACTGTTTTACACAGAGTATTTTTAGTGAATATGCTGATATTTTCAAAGATGAGCTTGGAAAACTTCCATTCACGTATTCCATGAAGTTAAACCGTGAAGTAAGTCCAGGTGGTAGACCAGCATGGAAGATTCCAGTAGCAATGCAGAGTAAAGTAAAAGCAGAACTAGCAAAATGGTGAATTTTGGCATCCTTGCTCCAGTAGAAGAACTGACTGAGTGGGTATCCTCCATGGTCGTAGCTCATAAGAAAAGCTCAGATGATATTTGAATATGCAGTGATCCAAGAGACTAAAACAAAGTGCTTAAGCGTCCTCATCATCCAATGTGTTCAGTAGAAGAGGTAGCCACTCTCATGCCAAATTCCACTGTTTTTTCCATCTTAGATGCAAAAAAGCTCTTTTTGGCAAATGTTGCTGGATCACAAATCTTCATTGTTAACTATGTTCAGTACACCATTTGGTAGATACAGATTTTTGAGAATACCATTTGGACTCAGTTCTGCCAGTGAAGTCTTGCAACATGCACTGGAACAAATGTTTGCTGGTTATCCATGTGCTGTTATAATAGATGACATTATTGTTGGAAACAATGGTGAAGACGAACATGATAGAAACCTCAAGAAAGTTCTAGACCATGCATATGAAGTAAATCTCAAACTGAATCCTTAGAAATGTAAATTCAAACTGAAAGAAGTTATTTATGTGGGACATTTATTTACCAGTTCTGGCTTACAACCACACTCATCTAAGCAAACAGCAATTGTTGAAATGCCAGTTCCAGAGAATGTAACATCTTTACAACGTTTTCTAGGTATGATAAACTATTTAGGAAAGTTTATCTCAGACTTGAGTGAGCTTTCTATACTATTATGAGTTGACATACAAAAACGTAAACTGGTCCTGGTTGGAACAACATTTAAAAGCATTTGATATTCTGAAGAAGAAAATTGCCTGTCCACCTGCATTGAGATATTATGATGTTCACAAACCTGTAACTCTTTCTTGTGATGCTTCAAGGTATGGCCTTGGTGCAGCATGTCTTCAAGAAGGCATACCACTTACTTATGCATCAAGAACTTTAACCCAAACAGAGATGCATTATGCACAAATAGAAAAAGAACTTTTGGCAGTAGTGTTCATTTGTTCAAAGTTCAATGATTACATCTATAGCAGACCTATCCAAATAGAGACTGATCACCAACCAGTAGTGACAATTTTGAAATAGCCAATGTATACAGCTCCAGCACAATTACATTGCATGATATTAAAATTGCAAAAGTACAGTTTCACTATTGTTTACAAAAAGGACAAACACATCTACCTTGCTGATGCTTGTCACACACACCCAGACAAATGACAGAGCAGAATGAAAATGAAACAGCAAACTTTGAAGTCATGGAAATCAGAAATTTTTCATCATCAAGGCTTGATGAACTAAGGAATCACACAGCTTTAGAACCAATTCTCCAGAAGCTGAAAAACATTATCAGTCAAAGATGGCCAACACAACAAACATGTTTTCCACTTGACATTCAGCAGTATTTTCCTCACAGAGGTAAACTCATGATGGAAGATGGAATCATCCTGAAAGGTCCAAAACAGGTAATTCCTAAAGCATTACAACAGGAATATATCAACATTTTGCATCATGGTCACCCAGGTACTGACTCAACCAAACAAAGGGTAAGAAGCATTGTATTTTGGCCTTCTATGTCCAAAAATGTAGAGAAGGAACTCTAGCTTGTTCAATTTGTAACAGCATCAAACCACATCAACAAAAAGAACCACTTCAGGTACACCAAATTCCTGCTTTACCATGGTTGACGGTTGCTACAAATATTTTTGAATGGAATGTTCAACATTACTTGGTGTTAGTAGACTCCTACTCAAATTGTTTTGAAATTGAGCTACTTCCAATCTTGACCTCCAGTAGAGTCAATACAAAACTGAAGAGATATTTTTATGTCCATGGTAGTCCGCACAAAGTCATGTCTGATAATGGTGCACACTTTACTAGCATGCAATTCAAGAAATTTACTGAGTCTTGGGACTTTGTTCATGTTACCAGTAGTCCTGAGTATCCACAAGCCTATGGTCTAGCTGAACATGCAGTTCAGAGTGCAAAGAACTTGGAGAAATCCAAAAGAGATATGCTTTCCATAACTTACCCAATTTCAGAAACATTCCTTGAGACGACTTGCTTGGTTGACCTTCTCAAAGATTGATGTCCAGACAGACATGGACAACTCTTCCAATCAGCAAACAACTGTTATTACCAAATGCAAATAACAATAGAGTGTTCAAAGCTCAACTTTCTAGAAAATGTCAGCCACAAAAGTTGTACTATGATAAAACCAGTAAATGCCTTCGACCATTGCTACAAGGAGAAGTTGTAAGAATGCAAACATCCAAAGGTCATGATCGTGTAGGAATTGTGAAGGACATTTGTGTGGAACCAAGATCTTACATCTTATCATCTGAAGGAATGGATTACAGAAGGAATTGTAGACATGTTACCTGTCTCAGAACCACTGCCATAGCAGATTGCCTGTGCCAAAAACTATAATTTCCAGAGGGACTTATCATCTGTTCGAATCCAAAACGACAGTGTGCTTTCTTCAAATAACTTTAATGTAATCCTGGATGTTCCAGTATTGAATGAATTACCAGAGACTGCCCCTGTTGCTAAACCCAGTCAGGATTTCTATGTAACTAGATCAGGTAGAATTTGCAAACCCAATACTAAATAGACAGTGACTTGGACTTGAAGTCAGTTATGTTTCGTTGAAATGTTGAAATAATGTCTAGCTCTCAAATATGCCTTTGATCTTGTATTTTGCAATGTTAAAATTAAAGAGGAAGGGTGTAGATCAGTGTGCATAGTGAACTTAGTCAGCCACTGTCACTAGACAGCACATGCATATAAGCTACTGAGCACATGTGAGATCAGTGACATTTTGTTAGTCAGCCAGTGTGAGTATAAGCTTGAAGAGAGATGCACATGTGAGTGTTAGAAGCAACCAGACAGTCAGTAAGCATATGAAGTACAGTAAGTACATGTTATGGCTCCTGATGTGTGTGTGTGTGTGTGTGTGTGTGTGTGTGTGTGTGTGTGTGTATGTATAATAAATTACTTGAATGCATACCCAGCCTCAGTGTCCCATTTGAATACATGAGACATGCGACAGATAGCATCACAAGAAATCTGAATGGCATTCTTTTATATGCATACAGATCTGTTGGGGTACACTCTAATCCACTAAACCACCATTATAGATTATTGCTCTTAATGAGGGCAGGTCTCTGTATATATATTTATTAATAAAAATACTATACTGAAGTGCACAGTGGACTGAACCTTGTGAGGCACCTAACCTAATCTTTGCAGAATTCAGAGATTGCTTCAACAGATTTTGCTCCTTGGAAAATGTCAACATTTCCTGTTGAAAGGTGTTATAAACACCGTCCCACTGTTAGAGGAGGGCCAGGGATTTTACTCTCGTCTTTCTGGGTCCAAAGTGGATAGATGATTTTCATTTCACCCCAGACTGCAGCAACTTCAACCAAAGCATCCAGCACCTTATTTTCCAATTGAACAGATTGCAATTGATTGCGTTCTTGTTCCTGCCATGTGGTTGAATTATGTCACTGAACAAGATGGATGTGCTCTATATGCTAGTATTCGGGGTCCACACAGGCCTCTTCCTAGGCTCACTGTGGGTGGGTCACTTCTAGTGTATGGTGTCATCATCTTAGCTTTCCTCCTTGCCTAGAGTCATTACAAGAAGTTGGCCATGGTGGGTGAAGCCTTGTAGTAGAAGAACCATATAGTGCTCTCTTACATGAATTACTAACTCCTGACTGCCCCATCCTAAAACTCCCGGAAGACAGTTGTCAGTCCTGTTGCTGCAAAGGTATGTGAGGTGGTTTTGACTACAAGGCCAACATGCTGTCAAGGAAGGACATGCAGTTGTTGTTAAACAGACCATTGTTGCCAGGCCCTGGATTGCAACCAGATAAGAACGATAACAAACAATGCAGAAAAAAAGGACGAGAACGTGCTTATTATAGCAACATCCAAAATTCATCATCAAACAATCCAAAAAAATTTGCAAATCAATAACTATATTGCTCATTCCTGGAAAATCAACCCAACCCAGCCCATTCTCAACCAATAACTCCAAAAGTATTACTTCACAGTTCAACTCTCATTTTATAAATACAGTAATCTCTCTCATACAAAGCAAAACTTCTACAAATCTAGCCATCTCACTCCAGTTGAAGCCACAATAGACCTTCACACTCACTCCAGCACCAATGTCTACAAGTAAAAATACTTATGTCCCTTTAGAAAACAATAAGTGTCCCTAACCAACTTCCATTTGAAAACCTCAAACTCTCTGCAGATAGTCTTGCATATCCTGCCTCAACACTAATAAACTGCTCTATCCAAGAAAAATGTGAATAAACTCTTCTATCCAAGAAAAATTTGCTCCACCTTATGGAAAAAAATCGTATACAGTGTCCCTCCACAAAGGCAGCCCATCAACTGAGCTCACAAGCTATAGACCAATCGCCTTTCTTTCACCCTTACCGTAAATCTTGGAAAGAAGTATTCACTCTCATCTTACTATATATATTACTTCTCATAACCTCCCTCACAGCATGGTTTCAGGCTCAATTACACTAAATCTGTGATTCACAGATATAATAAATCACAATAGAAATTCAGGTTTTCTAACGTTGGCCATATTTCTGGATCTATCCAATGTATTCAACAGTCAGTCATCAAATTCGACTAACTAAACTCACTTCCTATGGCCTATTGCCCTCCTCATTTAATTGGTTTCTTAGACACCTTACTTATGCTGTACAAGCAGTGAAATGACAAGATGATTTGTCTTCTTTCATTCCTATATCCATTAGAGTCTAACAAGGCTCCATCCTGGGACCACTACTGTTCAACTTATTTATCAACAACCTAAACACAGTTACCAAAGCTGCCTCCATAGTATTATACGCCGATTATGCCACTCTAACATCTGCTATTAGGATATTACTCATGCTCCAGACACTTACCCAAAAATCCTTCTCCTCCATAGAAGCTTGGTTTGACAGCTCACAACTCCCCTTGAATCCAAAACAATTACAGTATTACTGCTCACCCCCAACTCTCTCTCTCCTACCAAAAAACTACTTTTAATATACTGTCAGCTACCAAGACCAATTTAGAATTAGTATCTGACACCAAAGTATTAAGTGTGATCATAGACATCCACCTGAAATTTGATCTCCACCTTCAACAAGCCATAAAGAAGACACACCAAAAGCTAGGCTGCCTCTCTAGAACCAAATGCTACCTTGCTGACTCTGTTAGACAAAGCATAGTCACGTCTTTTCTACTCCCCACCCTATTAAATGCTTCTCTTATCCAATTTCACCTCCTCTCTTTCAGCCACACTAGAACAATGCTACAATAAAGTGGCCAAATTCACAACCAACCAACAGTATAGATCACGTCAGTTTCTCTCTAAAGCAATTAAACTTGATCAAACTAAATTAGTCTCTGTTGTACTCTTAATTAATTACAACCTACAAACTAGTGCACAATCCTGAAAAATTCCCATCTCTTCATTCATCATTCAAACTTATACTATAAAAAACCTCTACACCCCAATGACAGCTCATTACCTAACAAAACTAAATCTTAACAACAATGCAGGATACTCTCGTTTTTCAGATTGCATTGCCAGTAGGTGGGATACCATTCCACTCCACTTAAGAACAGTTTGCAACCTGAAAGACTTTAAATGCCAACTGAAGTAATACCTGATAAATGACACTGCACCACCCCTTGTAAAACTGACATTAATATAGCTATATGAAGTTGTGCCATAAATCTCTGCTGCACAAAACTTAATGTACTATTATCACAACTATACCCTCCTCTATCATCCCATCTCCTTTATCTCCCTTGTGCCTCCCCACCCACTTCTTTCTTTGGGCTGCTCTAACTCTTTACTTTATCTTCCTGTGTCCTAGATTTTGAACAAGTCTTTATAGTAACAAATATTCTTGCATAAAACCTGACAACGTATGCATACTCATGATACTGCACTGAATATACCTTCCTGCATTCAAAAAATATTCATATCCAACTCATGTAATTATTATTTTTAATCAAAACTGTAAATGATGTGACTGATGTCAAGGATGCCTGAATAACGGAACTGTTGTTCATGAATGAAACTGACTGTAAATGATGAAACAATGCAAATGATGTCCATGTCTGGATAATGGTACTTTTCTCCCTGGGCCTCCACTGAAAAAGGGCACTGCTCATTTGGACTTTCCCGGTAAAGAAATGCCAATAAAATAATAAATCCACTCTAGTCAGACCCACTCCACTTGAAATGTAGTTGCCTCCTGTACTTGATTCAAGTATTTCTATCATAGCCTCTTGATCTTTAGTGCACATACATTCTCCAGGCATTATTGTCTTGACCTTAACTCAACAAATGGACTATATTTGGTAAGTCAGTACTCAATGACTCAGCCATCTGAGTTCTGTGATTGTACAGCCTTTCAGCTTCTTCCATGCAGCTGGTACTGCTTGAGTTGCAAGTTATCCAAGGCCCCATCAAGAAAATTTCTTAACATCAGCTATTAGCAAATTTTTTTTACCCTAAATTGTGTCTATGTAAGGACCCTCACTGATGGAACCAGAGTACCCTACCTCAATCCATCCTGTATATGAGTATTTTTCTTTTAGCTACTGATTTTGGAGTTCCCTGTAAGCTAGCTAAGTATATGTTCTTGTATTATTTGTGCAATAATGCATGTAAAATTGTGTGAATTATGATTTTTGCAAAAAAGTACTCACTGGTAGTAATGGATTGAATTTGCAGGCTCTGAGGTTAAGCTTTATTATATAGCTGATGCATTATATTATGGCATGCATTGGTAAGAGATTGTGGATGTCCCTGAATTTAAGATTTTACGGAAAAATGCTGAATTGTACCCACATCATGCTTAACCACCAACATATCTCTCAACCTTTGAGCATTAAAAGTCATAGCCTTGGCCTTTAAAGAACACAGCAGATGGTCAGAAAGAGGAGTGCTTATGTTTCACATGCAAGGTCTTCATGTACTGTGCCCTACATAGTTAATGACAGTGACTCTTTGAATAGGCTTAGCTTATTTATTTAGTAAGTTTTGCACCCATAAACAGGTTTACCTTTATAAGGAACATTCACTTTAGCAGGTGCAACAGTAAATCTGAGGGCCAAAATTATAGTGCAATGCCTAAATCACTGCAGCTGAGAGATATGACCACCCAGCAGTGCAAATATTGACTCTAGGTGATTTGGTCACATATACTAATGTTGATGTGACACCAGATCCTTATGCAAAATAGGAAAATGATGATGATGATGGTGGCAACTGGTAGCGAATAAATGCCCAATCAAGGATATATCAAGAAGATTCTTCTCATAGATCAACAGATACAGTAACAGGATATCTGATATTCCAGCATTTTGGCAGTATGTGAAAATAGAGATATTAGTCTGCACTGTGAGAGTGAGAATGTATGGCAGGCTTTACATATCAGAACAACTTGTAAATTAATCTATTAATTACTTATTTTGTATATACCTGTGATAGACTGTAAATATGTCTTAGTACTCTTGGTGTCCAGGGTAAGACTTAAGAACCAGGAGTTAGGATGGGACTCCTCACAGAAAGCAAGCTCAGACATTCAATGTGCATTAGAGGTGAGGCATGTTGTGAGTTGGTCTCTAGAAGTCCTTCAGTAGACTATATACACAAAATACAAATTCTGAGACAATGTGGTAATTTATCCTTAGTTCAATCTCATAATTCTAATTCTCTCTACCTATTCAGTTGTTCAATTTTGCCAGGGATCCCCTATATTTTTTAATTAGTGCAATTTGCCCACTTGAAAGTGGCCGTGTGTTTTCTGACAGCATTTTGGCATTGTTCTGTAACACAGTGATATTAATCATTAGGAAATAGTCATGAATATTCTTGGGGTTAATGCGCATCTTCTAAAGTCAGCATCTCACAACATCAGGTTATACAAAATGAAACATAAAAGCATTTTGTAAGGTGGAGTTTCACACCCCTTGGACATTCATACCTTTACATTTCTAACTACACTAACTGAAAGTAAGTAACCTTCATTCCTTACCCACATAATTCCACAGTTTTGCTATTACCACTGCTTATTCTGTGACTTAAATAGCAGTTAATTAAAATTAATTGATTAATTATGCTTTGATGTAACCCAGAGTGCTGAAATCCATGTATCCCTCTTTGAGTCCATAGTAATTCCACAAGTTTAACTACAACAAACCATAAAGTACTGACAAAGTAAATATGATAATACACAATATCAACAGTTCCAAAGTAAACAAAAACAAAAATATCATTTTCTAAAGGGGAACCATCCCCACCCCTGTAATGCCACATCTCTAAATATACTAATTCCAAGATCACAACCTTGTCAGTAAGAGGAAACTTCATCCTCACAATTCCTCAGTCTTGCCCTTAACTTTGTCTGTGTTTAGATTTGAATGGGATTCAAACCTCACAAACATTGCTTTTGGTTAATGTGTGATTAAACCAATATATCCCTAAATAGCTATACACACACATAGCTTAACTGAAAATTCTTATTTTAAGGCCACAAGGGCTATGTTGAAAAATTTAGGATGTGTGCAAAGGCAGGTAAATAAAACTTTCCCTGTATTTCACTCAGAACAGTAGCACCATTTTCATAGCAGCTTACATACCCCATTCACTTCCACCATAGCCTGTGGGCATCACCATACAAACACAAATTTTCTACACCAATACATCCATGATGTAACACCATAACCACTGAGTCTTCTTTACTAAGAAGAGAGAAGTAGTCGTGCGTCTGCTGATGTGAATATGATATTACTATATCACTGCAATGAGGTGATTAATGCCTGTGGGAGGGATTTTTGAAGGTATAGCAATAAGTAGTCCAGTGTTTATGCTTGTAAACATTGGAACTGGGGGATTTGGTCATATTGAGTAATGTTGATCTGACACCGCAACCTCATTTATGAATGGGGAAAAAAGGGGTTGATGAACTGACACTGTGCAATAAAAATAGATTTCAAAGAACTGATATGTAGCCCACAGACACAAGTGAGCATCACTGGGAAAAAACAGAGCAATGTGCTAATACATAGCATTCTGCACTGCAAAAACTAAATAATTTTAATAAGGGTGACCTGTGGTGCAAACAAATCGTCATAACAGGACAGTATAGGAGAAGAAAGTATGCAGCATAATGCAGCAAACAGGGCAAAAAAGAAAGTGCAAGATTCAGGGCAAAAGACATGTAATTTATGGTGTACCAGAATTAGAACTATTCAGGACTGCATAATGCAGTTTACAGAGTGGGCAGCACACAATGCAAGAAACAAACGGATCACCAGGGCTTCATGCTGCAGGTTATAGGCAACCTGGTTATATATGACATGTCTGTGCATGGGAGAGGTCACACTGAGCACATTAAAATATAAAACACACTACAAGATGGCAGAAGCACACAATAGCATGCTCCTGTGCAGCTGTGTAATAAAGTCAATACAATAACAAATTCAAAGGCCTAACAATGTAAATACTGCACAAATAGGACTTGTAGAAAATTAATGGCATGTACAAAAAGACAATGGTGTGTTTGCCAAAGAATGTCTCAGAAAACTGCAGAAGTAGTAGTACCTAACTCACCAAAGCAACATGTAATTACAGCCCAAAGTGAATAGATGTCAACAGATTACAGATTACAAGGGCTAGCAGGATATCAAATATCACCATGACATGGTCAAAGGAATATGTGAAGGTTTACATAGTGTATATACAACTTATGGAAACAAACCTCAAAGTTCTAGCAGGGTTAGTCTGTACTCTCACTGCAGTGCCAAACAATGGAATAGCATCCCAGAAGCAATCAGACTTATACCCCATTATTATTCCTTCAAGTCTAGGCTGAAAGAACATCTAACTAATAACTGGATCTGCCCAAGCTCCTTGCCATCTTAGTACTCTTGTCTATTCCCTTCTTCCACACTCTTAAAAGACTTTCTCTTGATGCATTCTGCTTCCCTTCCTGCTTTACCTACTTTCTACCCCCACCTCTCTTTAATTCCTTAACATTATAATGCCCTTTCTTTATATTCTTACACTTTTATCCATACCAGAATTCATGACTGAAATTTACTATCTAGTTCTCCTGCCAGAAAGTGTATAGGCCTATTACAAACTATTACTTATTCTGTTATATACTTTTCATGCATCATTATGTAGCATGTATATTAGGAACTCTCTTCTATCTTGTATATAATGTGTGGTCAACTTTATTGCTTGCCTTATATTTTGCTTATTTTCTTTCATTGTATTTAATTCTGTTTAATGTGTACTGTGGAGCTTTTCTCCCCAGGCCTCTGCTGAAAATGGACTCATACCCTGTCAGACTTTCCTGGTAAACAAATGTCAAATAAATAAATAAATGTACTGAGCAGAATACAGCATATCAGACACATAACCACAACTGACAGGTGGTGAGACAACATGTTCATATAGTGCCTAAAGCACAGAGATGAATAGCAAAGATTACAATAATGAACTGAAAGGTTTGCAACAAAAAGCAGGCAATACATTCAGAAAAGATTTGAACAAGCACAATTTGCTCACTCAGGTGAAGGGAATGAGATGCATGTTTATGTGTGAAACAATATTTTAAAACATACACAGAAGAACCAAGGTGATAAAGGAAATACATGGCATGGATAGTAGAGTGGGAAGGTAGTGAGAAATGTATATGAGCAGTTATATACAGTAAATTGGGAGTGTTTATATGAAAGCTGTATAGAAGACAAAAACATGGAGGATCTGTGGAAGGATTATGCTGCAGTAGATAAATTCCATACTTATCAGATATCATCCCACCCTTAGGCTTCTGTTCTTTAGCTGGGTTCTTCCAGTGGCCCAGCCCCTCTCAGAATAATTGTCCTGGATACAAACTGTGAAGTGAATGCATCAAAGTCTGTCAGCTTGTCAGTAAGTTCTGTGTAAGTGCATCAGACACAGGCTAAATCTCATGTGGCACATTCCAACACTTCTTCTACCACAATATTTGACGGTTTCAGCTACAACAGTCAGGCATCATGATACCTTTTAGCTGTTTGTCTTGCCCTCCACCTTCAACCATGAGGTGACCCACCATATCACTCCATACACCATAGCAACACCAGCCTACTGTGTCACCCACTCTGCCATCCCAACTCTTTTCTGGGTAGGTGGTTTAGCAATACACTATGCAGTCTGATCTTGTTCTCCATGTGGGATTTGGACACAATCAGCTGAAAAACATTTTAAATGATTGCAAAGACTATTCAGCTAAGCATTAACCAGAAAAACTGCAATAAGGCACAATAAAATGAAGGTGTGTAGCATTCACCATGCCTATGCTGCTGTCTAGTATGGTCTTTTTTGTCCACTCAAAAGTTTTGCACTTTGGAATCAGTATTTCTAAGGCAAAATGTGAAATAATCCCAGTGAAGCAACAAATTCTACAACAAGCAATAACCCCAGTACATATTATATATCATTTAAGGTAGTTCTTTCTTTTGTTTTATAGTATGTTTATGGTGGTGAATTACCAGGGTGATATGTTTTTAATTTTATCATAATATTTGGCTCTAGTAGGGACTGCTAGCCCTATGTAATTTTCTAAATGGGTAAATAATTCCTAAGTAAACCTTGCTGTCATATTAAGGTTGAGAGGTGAAGTCATAAGTTAATTTTGATATTTCACCACGTAGTACATTAAGGTTTACATGTTTGTAGTCCTTAAATTCAGTGGGGTTTGCTGTAGGAGCTCTGAGGAGTGTAAAGAAGGTCACAAGTTTATGGTCAGGCATCACTGGGAAAGATGATACCACAGGAGTAATGCTTGAGGCAGCCTTATTCATAAAATTCAAATCACGAATGATGTTCCTTCAGGTAGGTTTATTTACCAGCTGCTTAAGAGTTTTATTTTGTTTGTTAAGTCTGAGAATTTTTGGGCATATCCAACATTGGAGATATAGGTATTCCAGTTTATTGAAAGGTAGTTAAAGTCACCCAAAAATAAGGAAGTTATTGCTAACAAGGAGATCATTTAAGACACTGAGGAATCTTGCATGGTTATTAGGAGACAAAGAAGGCATCTCATCCCATGCTGACATATACTGAATCCACCTAGAATGACACCAGCTATTTAACCAGTTACTGAAGCTGATTATCCTTTCTTTGTATCTAGACATCACTTGAGCTAAAGGAAGAATTCCACTCAAGACTAGTATTAACTGCAATTGTAACATGTCTGCAAAGTTCTTACAAGTCTGCTAATGGTAATGTGCCTGAACTCCCATTTGTTCACATATTGAGGACCATTATCTAATATCACTTCATTAGTATGAAGTCAATGTCCAGCTAAGATGAATTTCAACACTGCAACATTACTTTGCTTCTGGCATCGTTTGACTGAACATTTGGAAATTTTGATTAGTAGTTCACAAATAAGAGATATTACACGTTTTAGTTCCAAAACAAAACATTTCCCACTTTCTCTAAGGGTAAAACAGGGAATATAACATAGTAGCAACTGCTCTTTTTTTATTTTGTTTTTTGACATACTACATACTTTATATTTTAGCATATTCTGTTATATTGATTAGAGATGTTAGACTGGCATGGGATATCAAAAGCCCTTTCTTTATGCTTGCTTATATCTAAGGGTGACCCAAAAAAATCTGTTTTGTATATTTTTACAAAGATTGGTAGGAATAATGGCTATGTCAGCTTTAAAAAATAATTTCTGTTGGTGGGAAAAGATTGTTTCTGTAAAGAAAATAACCGTGACTGATTTTATGTGATGACATAGCATTCTGGACTTCCTGATTTGATATCACACAGTACTTCTAATTAAATGTCAATATTTCCACATATATGTTTCTAGCTTATCAGAAGAAAAGGTTAAAATAGTACACAAGACTTCTAGATTTCTCATACAAATCTTCTTTACATTCATGGAGATGTGACATACTCAAGGTATCAACTATGGACAGTGGTTTTCTAGAAATGTATTGAACTTGGAGATCATACTTTGCAATATATTAATGTTTTAAAGTCATACATGTGAATTATTTAAAGATTTTTCAGTATACCATGGTGCAGTTTATCATCTGATTTCATTATTACCCCATTGCAAAAGATATAACCCCGGATTTACTATTCTTCTGTGCAGGACTAGTTTATTCTGCAATGAGGCGGCCGTTCAGGAGCAGGACAGCAGTGCGCCATGCATATTAATGAGATGCACTCCCTGAGCTCCTAATCTTACACAGAGCGTGTAAGAGTGCAGGGGGCGTGTCTGAGAGCAGAGCTCTCAGAATATACACACCCCTGCAATGAAGAACAGCAGAAAGGGCTAAGAAATGAGCGAGACCGCTCATAGGTGTCCACATATCCCCACCAACATTCCCCCTGGTGTACAACAGCAAGTAAATATAAATAAAATGAATAAACCTTTTTTTTTTTTTAAATCCGATTAAAGCTAACTGTAAGTGCACGGATGTGCCCATCGCTTAGCTACAGTTAATGCATCTTAAATGGCTGAAGAGGATAACAAGGAAGATATATGCAACTGAACCAGTGTAGCAATAGTGTAGTGGGCAGAGCATTCGCTTTATGAGCAGGCATTCCCGGTTCGAGTCTCACTTAAGCACATACCATTTTCCATGGCAAAGCACATTATGACCAATATTTTCATTGCATAACCCACTAAATAACATATATTTATGAACTGGAGTTCTGCAGGAAATGCACATGTAAGGTGTCAGTATCATAATGAATAAAGTACTAGTAAGTAGGTTTAAGCACCAATAAGCAGTAGTAAGCATATTTAAGCACTAGTAAGCGATTTTAAGCCCATTTGCACAGGGGTAAGCAATGTGCACACAGGTTAAGCAATTCTGAAGCTAACTCTGTAAGCATATGTAACTGGAGGTTAGCATTGCTTACCCTCGCGCAAACCCGGGCAAACCCGCTTAAAAATGCTCAAAAGTGTCTTAATCACTCTGTATCCAATGGCCCTTGTTCTGCCCATCAACAAAAATAAGCAGCATTGCAGGTCTTGAACCCAGGACCCTATACACTATATTCACAGTAGTTAACCACCAAGCCATAACAGAAGACTGAGGTATCAGCAAACAAGTCTTCACTATAGTAAATTCAAATTGAACCTGTGAAAGGAATCAGTATACAGACATATGTTCCATAACCCACTACATAGCATAAATATGTGAACTGGAGTACAGCAGTAAGCCCAGAAGTCAGGTGTAATTGTAAAAGAGTGTTGAAGTCCCCAATAAAACACAAGGACCCCATACAGTGTATGTACACATGAATCATGGATACCAGGCATACATATAAGATGTAATGAATAATAAATCAATGCCAAAAAGGAAAAATAATGCAAAGTCAAATGTAAGCACTGCTAAGCATTGCACAGGCCAGCTTAGCAGGTATAAGCAATGTGTAGGCCAGCTAATGCAATGTGACCAATGTTATATCCCTTTAAACAATGCCAACCTTAGGTAAGTAGGTTTGCCCATAGCTTAGCCTTTTCAAAACTGGACAGTCATGAAAAAGTGCAGGAAATCGGCCATACTTAAACCCAAGAGGTGGGAATACATCTCATAACTGGTTGTAGCTTCCCTTGCTGGTACTATGTCAGGAAGGGGAGAGGGTGTGCACTTTCAGGTGCAGTGCTGGTGCATCCAGGAGTCCAGAGTCATGGCAATACTCCTTGTCAAAGACCATGACCAGAGACTGCTGCAGGGCCAGTACCAGAGTTCCCAATATAAGACGGAAGCCTGGGACCATCTCGCCCGTGACCTCACCAGTGCCACTGGCACACCCCGAACTGGTGAGCAGGTCAGGCATCACTATGCTGACCTGAAGCAGCGTAAGGGGGACCTCTTGGACCAGTGGATCCAAGAAGCTAGAATGGCAGGGGCTGTACCAGCTGTGTGTAAGTATCACCCCACTATGTGTGTATTAATTGCCAGCTCATGTATATCATGGATAGGTATGGCTAAATATTCCTCTTATGTCCTCCACAGTTACAAGTGAGCGGGCCATGAACCAGGAGGCCCATGGAAGTCGCCTTGAGATGTTGTGATGCGGGGCAGGTCAGTAATACTCTCACATTTACTGTCACAGGAAATAAATCTAAAAGTATTAGTAAATGAATTGCCTGTATAAAATTTGTATTGTTTAAGGCAAGTACTGCATACACCGAAGAATATGGCAGGAAAAGTCTCATATAGTTTGTATGTAAATAAAAGCGTAATAGCCTGACAATAAAGGTCTAACTGCTGGACTGCATGTGTATACTCTGGTATCATATGGTAATGTAGATCTGCAATCATGTAATAGTACTGTTGTATTAAGCATTACCCACACCGTGCACCATAAATAGAATGTGTAAGAATGCCTGTGTATGACTGGTGTAATCCCCAGAGGCCAGTTAGTACAACTGAGAGACACATAGACAGAAGACAGGGAAAATGCAGACAACAAAACCTGGCTAGCACATGCAACTGAGATGTGAACTGTTTTTTTTTTTTTTTTAGCACACATAGCCATGGTTCGAATCCTGCCAGTGGTAGTGGTCTGTATACAGACTCATACCCCACAACTGTAAAGATATGTCCAGAATGTCCAGTAAAGTGACCCATATCTGTTGCCTGTTAACCTGACCCCCTGGAAAATCAGTGGGATGATCCCAGACTTATAGGCAGCAAACAGGAAATACAACTGACTGACACACATCTATGAGAACAAAGCTGGCACACTAGCAACTCCCCAAAACCTTATGAGCCTAAGAAGCCAGGTACATCCCATTTGCACCCCCATCTTGTCAAGCAGTGGCCAGAGTGTGTACAGTAACAGAGTGAGATATATATGCATAATAGTAATGTGGAATCTGGTACTGTGTGTGGCAACAATCAGGTAGTGCTAACAAACATTTCTCCCATAGGTCTGTCAGATACCAACACTGTGCCCAGAAATACAAGAATGATTCCCTGTACTGGTACTGTTTACATTGGTATTGTATGGCATTGTGAGTGATGCAGTTGCTCTGAATAATGAGGTATTACTCATCACTGTCACCCACACTGTCCTACAAAATATAACTCTAGGAAATCTGTATAAGAGTGTTGTAATACAAGGTCATAATGTAAAAGCACAGGAGAATTATAAGACAGAAAGCAGATAGGAGATATACAGCAATATCTATATAGCACACACAATTCTGATGGGCAGTGTTTAAGCTGTAGCAGACACAGCCATGGACTGAATCCTGGGAGTGGAAGTAGGCTGCATACAGAATCATACCCCACAACTGTAGAGATGAGACCAGAATGTCCAGTATGTGGGTCCATATCTGCTGCATGTCCCCCTGGCCCCTGGTAAGTCTGTGGGAAGATCCCAGATGTTTAGCCAGCAAACAGGGAGTACAAGTAATTGTCCAACATCTATGTGAACAAACCTGTCTCTGTAGCAACTCCCGAAACTGTTAGGAAAGTAATAAGCCAGGTATGTCCTATCTACATCCCGATATTGTCAAACTGTCACCAGAGTGTGTACAGTAACAGAGTGAGATATATGTGCACAATACTAATGTCTAATCTGGAACTTTGTGTGTCAACATTCAGATAGTGCTAACAAACATTGCTCCCACAGGCACGTCGGATACAAACACTGTGCTGAGAAATAAAAAACATTATACCCTGTACTGGTACTGTTTACTCTGGTATTGTAGGGAATTGTGAGTGTTGCAGTTTCTCTGAATAATAAAGTATCACTGATCACTGTCTCCTACACTGTGCTACATAATATAACTGTGTAGGAAAGCATGTATATGTGTGTGTCAAGTCACTAAAGGTAGAAGAGGGCAATATTCTAGATATGTCCCGGTACACCTCCATGCGGTCAACACATGGCCAGAGTCTGTGCAGAAAGAGTTGGTTAGGTATGTGCACATCAACCTGGAATCAGGGAGTATGTGTAGAAACAGTTAGTTAGTGTTAACATACATTCCCTCCACAGGTATACCAGGTAAGAGGTGTATACAGCAGGTAAAACTGGTTCATGTATAATTGATGATGACAGCCATATCACTGTCCAAACTAAGGCTATAGGGTAGTGTAGTAAGACATGCAAGGTACAGATAACAGCACTGACTAGGAAAGTAATGTAGACTACAGGAAGATACTAGTTGTTAATTGACATCTTTCTCCCCGCCCCCACCATATCTCCAACAATAAACAACATACCCACCCCAACCGGTATGTAATGACTCCAATGTTCTGATAATGCCCTATTGTTTGATAAATATTTTAATTGTTCCCATGCATGTGCTATATTGAATTATTCCAACATTGATGGCAGGGTTCCATCAATGTACCTGCATTCTGTTCTTAATAACACTGTGGTCCCATATATGCATGTGTTCTGTTTGCTCTGCAACTGTTCCATATCTGGTGTCTGAGTTAATGGGAATATCTATGCATGCTGTTATACCTAACCCTGGAATGTGTTGACTATTACTAACCCACATATGATGATAAACTCTAAACACTATAGCACGTTTGGGAAGGCTGGTCCCAGCGGACCCATCTGTCCCACCTCAGCTGGCCATGACACTGGGTACCAGCATATCTGAGGCTCAACCCAGGACCTCCCTGTCTTTTGGTCCTGCACCACCTTCGGGTGGAACCACCTCAGGGGATGGGGCTCACCCCCCCCGGGAGTGGGCACGGACAGGAACCTGTCACCTGTCACCAAGTCCAGGTCGTAGTGCATAGCGAGCTCAACCAGCAGCTTGGTGATCTGCTACACCAGCTCGAGGGCCGTGTGTCATGACTAGAGGGTCAGGCTGGCTCTGTGACTCAGCCCACAGCACAGCCACCTTTGTGGCTGTGAAGGTGCAGTGGTGACTGTCCATGGGTGGGGACCTCAGTCACACTGTTTCCACTGGAGGGCTCATGGCCTTCTGATTTCCCAACACCTCTCCCCATCAAGGTGTTTACCTCCCACATATGTCACATACTGCCCCTGTATGCATGTTGTTTGTCTTGTCTGTTAACCTACCCAACCTACCTCCCAAAATATACATACTATCCCTCCCCAACATCCCACTCTCATCTGAAAAACAAAAGAAAAAAAGGGCAATCTGTTCCAAATAAAAAAAAAACTCACCCCATACATAGCTGTCCATTTCACATGTGTCCACTGGACACATGTAATCAGATCTAATTGGCATCACAACTTATTATTTTTGTCCTCACCCCTCTCCCAGGGGTTTGAGTGTCCACATCTACCTCTGAATTCAGTGTATATGCACAACTGTTGCTGTAGAAGAAATGAGCAGCTATGGACCTTCCTCACACCCTTCCTGCACATACCTAGCAATTTTCCCTACTGTGTTCCCCTCTTTGTGCCCCTTTTTCACCACTTTCCTATCAACCCTTTTTCTTTTCTTTTAAAGAAATTAGCATGGGAGTGAGCACTTTTAAGCAGCAGTAAGTGGTTTTAAGCCTGTTTGCATGGGGGTAAGTAATGCATACACAGGTTAAGCAATTTAGAAGCTAACTGAGTATAAGAAACTGTAACCAGAAGTTAGCAGTGCTTACCTCCATGTAAACCCATGCAAACCCACTTACAACTGCTCAAAAGTGCCTTAATCACTCTGTATCCAACTGCCCTTGTTCTGCCCAGCAACAAAATAACAGCCTTTGCAAGTCTTGAACCCAGGACCCTGCACACCACAGCCAAAGGGATTTACCACTAAGCCATGTCAGATATACATAACCCTGATGTTTATACAAACATATCATCCAGCCTGGTCATTCAACAGTACAAGGAATGTATTCCAACATGTAGATGTATGTGTGTGTGTGTGTGTGTGTGTGTATGTATATATATATATATATATATATATATATATATATATATATATATATATATATATATATATATACATATATATATATTAATATCTAAACAGATAAAACATATCTATATATGTAGATATATATATATATATATATATATATATATATATATATACAGCAAGTTATATATATGTAAGCAGATATATATATATCTGTATAGGTATATACAGACATACATCTGTAGATGACAATGGGAACATAACAAAAACATATATGTCCAAATGCACCATTAATGGGGTTGAGAGGCCCCAGTCAACATATGTCTTGTATGAATAGGTATACCCCCCCACAGCCAAACACGTCTGCCCCGCAATACACTACCAACTTTTGCAGATTCCATAACCAGGCCCTGACACGACATGGGCACAAGATGTTTACAGTATTCCATCCCACCTGTATGATGCCAGGCTGTTATCAGTGACATATCAGGTGCAGAACAGTCTGGCTCCCATAGGGAATGCACAATGTGGAAGCTATCAACATCCCTAGGATACATATACATAGACACATATATGTAGATACAGATATACATATATATGTATACAGGTGGAATTTTTTTAATCTTCATGCTCATTTACTAGGCTATCTTTCTGGGTAACTTTTTAAAGGTTATCTGAATATTTCCCTTTGTGTGTGTGTGTGTGTGTGTGTGTGTGTGTGTGTGTGTGTGTGTGTGTGTGTGTGTGTGTGTGTGTGTGTGTGTGTGTGTTTGTGTGTGCACTTTATGTGGCTTGGAATTACATGTTTCAGCTGTCCTTGATTTTGACTCCTCCTGACACCACTTGGGGCTGGCAGTTTTGGAAGAAAGGATAGGAGATTTCACTTCTTGGACGGTGAAGGTAGTTATAGAGTTACTGATGTATTTTGGTTATAGTGTAGTACTCCCCTCCCGCATTAAGTTTCTATAGGTTTAGGCATTTCCTGGTTGATTGACAGCCAATGTGGGTATGGCATCATTGATGGACAGATGGTCATGTATGCCATATGTTTATTTAGTACTCTGAATGGTATCATATAAATAAATAATACAGTATGTATACAGATAACAAACATAAACAACATTATGTATTCATAGGGAAGTTCAGGGTTGACATAATGATTAAGATGCTTACCTCACAGACACAAAAGTCCAGGGTTTGATTCTCACCTTTGAGGGAACTTGACTAGGCTTAAAATGACCTACAAGGATTGCTAGCCTCATACTGAACTATGAACCTAATAGGCTGACAATGTTTTCAGAAGCATTAAGATTGGTTAGGGCAGATAAAAGTGGGGTAAAATGGCCAAGGTGCTTTATTGGAGGCCCTAAAATTTTTGAGTTGTTATGGTTTTGGATATTTGTATAGTAAGATGTGGGTTGAGTCCTCGAGCTGGAGAGAAATTTTATAAATAATAACATAGTATTTAGTACAGTCCATGAGATGTTTGTAATGCTGGAGATTTGTTTGAGCTTTCTTAGTCCTCCAAGTCTATCAGGTCTTGTCTCTTAGTTTCATAAGCTGTTTTGTACTACTAGATACCCAAGGGGCTAGATTAGATCTGACCCTTATTGTTCTGAGTTGGGCAAATTCATTTAGGATATTTAGACATGTTTTGTTAAACTCAGATATGGTTTATTCTAGTGGGAGATGTATTAGGTTAGACCAGTTACAGTATTTTAGGTTGAACATAGAAGTGTCTTTTTGAAGTTTATGAGGTTGTGGACTGTGTTGAGATGATGATGTTTTGGGGTGATAGTTTGCTTTCTAATGGCAAAAATGTGTAGTGGTCACTTAGAGACCCTAGTAGAGATCCCAGGGAGGAGAATTTATTTGGAGAAGAGGTTAGAATCCAGTCAATAATGGTTCCCTTTTTGCTTTTTTTCTTTCAGTGAGTGGAAGAGGGTATTACCTGTTAGTGGTCATACAGGTTTGCGGCATTTGTGGGATTCATGGAGGCAATAGAGAGAGAGTCAATGTTATAGTTGCCTAGTATTATTCTTGTGGGGATATTGAATGTGGCCTAAAGGATGAGGTATTCTGCTGTATTGATATTGTTACTTGATGGTATACAGATGCAATTTGTTATGGGAGATCCTGAGATGGGAGATGAAGATTTCTGCTTTTTTAAATTGAAGATGGTTGTGGGTTGACTACTTGAGCTGGAGATAATTGTAAATAACAGCAATTCCTCTTACCCTTTTATATCTTCTGTCCTGTCTGGCAATGTTATAGTCTGGGGGGCTTATTTGTCATCTTTTACTTCCATTATTCATTTAGAACTTTTATGTCAGGGTTGTGCTGTTATCCAAGCATGAAAATCAACTATCTTGTTAGAAATGGTGCAGATGTTTAGGTGAATTATATGTAGGAAAGAAAGTTTTGTACTTAGGTGAGAAGCAAATATGAGGAGGGAGAGTTGGGTTTATGGAGTGTCTGGGGCAGTAGTACTGAGGTTAGGGTGGATGTCACTGCTTTGTTGTATATGTAAAGGAGTGATGTGGCAGGCAGAGAGCTATATAGTCTTAATTTTGTTTTTTTATACCCAGTATTAGAATGGAGGGAATGTGACTGTGTATTTTTGCTTAAGAAAGAATGTAGTAGAGGAGGACTATAAGGTAGGAGGCCTGTCATGGACATGGAAACTGGAGGCCTGGCCAATTACTTGATATCCCAAGGGGAACCAAAAAGATTAAAAAAAAGATTTATAATAACTATGATATGTGAAGTTATTTTAATAAGATCGTTAAAGGGTGAAGACAGTAGATTGATGGATGATGTAAACAGAAATGGGTGGAGACTATTTTGGTAAATGAAGGATATAATAAGGTAATGAGCTGTGTTTAAGCTCATAAATGATTGGTTGAAAAAGGGGAGAAGACTGTGCAGTTTAAATGTAGACTAAGTGGGGCTGGGTAGGAAATGGAGGTAGAGTAGGTAAGAAGAGTTAAAGCAAATTGCCTAGAGCCCACCTGAGCAGTGGAGGAGGGTGTTCCAAACACAATCAGTTGAATACTGCTTCAGCCAGTAATTTGAGATCTAAAAGAATGGCACATTGACTTTTGTGATATAAAAATATACAGAGACATTATTTTGTTTGGGCAATGATATTACATTTGGGAGTCAAATGATTTACCTGAATGCCCTACAGCAACTAGATGTTTAATAAAACAGTGGAAAGCTGCACTGCTTGCACATAGTGGCTACAGATGCCTCTCTGTTCAAGTGTTCCAGGTTAGGAAATGGAGAGGCAGACACTCTGCCATGCTTTCAGGAGCATGTATTTGTTAGAGCAAAATATGTGGCAACCAGATAGTGCTTATTACAACCACAGGTCACTAAAATGGAGAAACAGGAAAAACATATATAGTAATGATTAAATAGCTTGAGAATGGGATAATAAACCAGAGGTAAAAAAGTGTGACTTGTGTTCTAGGTAGAGAAAAATGGTAAACCAATTTACCTGAGGGATCTACAGGCAAGAGATGTTTATGTGCAGAACAGGAATAAGGAAAAAGTCTAAAGAAGAAGATGGAAGACAACAATAGCAAGCTCCAGGAAGAAGATACCTGCTCTCCTTTATCCAATATTTAAATAAAGGATGCCACATGCAAGCAGATGACTGCAAAATGAAACAAGGTTGTCTTAGTTGTTAGGAATACCAGTCAAAAGGCAGTTGCTAGCACCTGCAATTTCAAAAGGAAAACTGTAACTGAATATTACCCAAGTTTAAATAGCTACAAATATCTAAGCATTTGCTATAAACACAGAAATACAAATACCATTACGTTATTTTACCAGTATAGCTAAGGTAAACAAATATGCAATAACCAGGTCAACAACATCTAAGGAAATAAGTATGCACAACCAGGCCCGAGTACCATGTGCCAAATGATCAGCTTTTATGGACTAACATATATAAAATTAAAACTGCACACTACTATTTATCACAGAGTAGCAATGAGAAACTAGGTATAAAAGAGCAAACTGCAATCTACTGACAACTAAAAATGGCACCTTACTGTTTACTACAGAATAGCAATAAGAAACTAGACATAAAAGAGGAAACTATATTCTACCGGCAACAAGTTTTGGATCACTTCAGTGGCAGCCAAACTTGGAATTAGTTTGGAAAGAGGATTCATTTGTCCTATTGTTCTCAATAAACAATGATTAATTTCCTGATTTACAAGCCACCACATTTTATGAGGTTATTCAGGAGTACAATTAATGAAGATTATGTATCCTGTGTACGATTAAGCATAATAAATCCTTGCAACAGTAGGCATTTCCATCTTATTTTTTTAATGTGAAATTTACCATATCCAGATGTCTATGCTGACATATGTCTTCAAATACCTTTGGAGTTGCATTTTGCTCATATTGATTAGTTTGGCTTTTGTCACTGCATAAATGTACCACATCAGATCTCCATTTTTTTCCTATGTCGGTGTTTCTTTTTTATCTCTTTCAATAACCCTTGTTTGTTCTTTATCTTGTATCACTTCCTCTGTTGCTTCCTTTGCAAGGTGGTCCAATGTTTCTTCATCTAGATATTTTTTTGCTCTGATTTGTTGCATTAAAGATCTAAATTATTGTCTGTTCCCAGCCAGTTTTTCTTGTGCAAGTAATTTTCTTTCCTCTAATTTCTTATCATCTGCGTGGGAATTCTGTCATTGTTACATAACAGTAACAATATGTAATCTCTTTCTTATCCTCTGCAGTCCGCTTTATTGTTTTTACGCCTCTTGCTTGACATATCATGTTTTGTTGTTGTTTGTTTTTGTGGACTGCATCTTCCTTCTATTGCAGGAGGGCCACCCTTGTCCTGAGCCTGGTATAGCCCTGTGGTAGGAGTTTTTCCATATTCTATGGATTCTACACTATTCTTTTCCCAGTCCTTGCACCAGTACATAAACCAGAAGTGGGCACTTTTTATCCTGGGACCTGTGCACCAAGCCTTCTTTTTGTTATTTTTTGATCTACCTTTCTCAGTGATATATAAAATATAGTCTATGTACCTTTGTCAATTTGAGGAGGTTTTGTAAAAAGAAGGTGAAGGTGTTTATTAAGACTCAAGGATGAAATCAGTTCCAGCAACACTCCTTTCTTTCCCTTGTTCTCTTGCTGATTCTTTTTCTCCATTCAGACCCCATGAAGTAAGAATACATGACTGATACAGAGATTTAAGACTATGGTTGATATACCCATTCACTGCAGCAGTCCTGTTTTTGTATTCCTATGGCCTTCATTTGCTTACTGTGAGAACCTTAGCAAGCTATTTAGCCAGTTTTCCCAGGCTGAATCTAAAATGAGTCCATGTGGATCAGTGCTCTAGTCCAGTGCACAAACATTTTATTTTCTACTCATTTATTTATATTGACATGATATACAAGACATTTACTGTTATGAAAAGGTTCTATGCAGTAAAAGTGCCCTGGACATTATCTAGTGAAGTCAACTTATTTGCATCCTTTTGAGAGGCAGTATTACCATTGTACACACTAGAAGCTAATACAGGGACACAGGTGGACTGCTGAGTCATTACTGACAATGATAAGAATGCAATGATATTATTTTATGACTCATTCTTTTCTCATTTTCCTAAAGGATACTTTCCCTGCCTTTCGTTGATAACATTCTTTGCTCCAAATACTTCAGGGTGGTGCTCACTGCTGCCCATTTTAGTTTTGCTCTAGTGACCAGCACTTCTATTAGAGTGAAGTAAGTACCATATAAATAAAGATCACCAGTCATAGCCCGTTTATTAGTTTATTATGTGTTCAAGAAACAGATTCCAAAAAAATTCACATCTACAGCAAAAGCTCAGCAGGTGAATTTCTTGAATTTCTCAGTCTCTCAGTTGGCTCAAAGTTTATCTAACAGCTGACACTGAGGGTAAAGCTACGAGCTGTCCACAAGTAGCTTCCTGTGATCCAAACACTGAAGCTCTTGCGGTGTGATTTTTGTGCAAGTCACATATCCAGAGTGCTCCTGAGAAGAGTTTAAAAAAAGTTCCTTGTGGATCAATGTTCCCAGTTAACAAATACAAAGTAAAGAAAAAATCTTTTCTCAAACACGTAACAAACTAAAGTTGTTATTATGAATAATTTCGTCATAATGTTTTGTAGTACATGAAGCTTTCAGGAGCAGCTGCTATAATCTAAGGAAGACATTGTGCAAGGAGGAATCGAACCTCACTTTTCACATATCTTAATTAACCATAAGAATTTCCAAACAGACCTTAAACTTTGCAACTGGTCAGTACTTAAGCATCTTCCACTAGAGGAAGCTGTAAAATACTTTAATACTAAATTCTTATCCATCCTAGACAGCCACGCTCCAGCTCGTACCATTAGGACTAAAACCAAAAGTACCCCATGGCTTACAGCTGTAACTAGCCAAAAACATCTTACTAAGAAATAAAGCTTGGGCCACTTGGCATGCCTCAAAAAACCTCACAGATTAACTCCATTACAGATAATTAAGGAATGACGCAAAAAAATCTGCCACAACCGACAAAAAAAACCTACTATCACAACCTACAACAAAAACACCAAAACAAACCACATAAATTCTGGGCAACTCTAAATAAACTTCTCCATCCAAGACTATCCACCACCCCTGTCCCCTCAGTCTCCAACTCAAATTCTCCTGCAGAGGTCGCCAACTCCTTCAATAGCTTCTTTACAGAAACTATCCAAAACCTAGCCAATAACTTATCCCCTAGTGCACCAAATCCATCAGCCTCTACACCTAGTACCCAAACTACCTTTAAATTTCAACCAGTCTCAACATCATTTATCCTTAAACTAATTAGAAAACTAAAACCAACTACTCTTACCTCTGATATCCATCCTGCTGACTAGATACAAAAAGCAGCTGATGCTGTAGCCTACCCTATATACATTATGATCAACAGATCCATATCTGAAGCTACCATTCCCACTATCTGGAAGATATCCCATATCATTCCACTCCACAAGGGAGGCAGTTCTACTGACCTCTCAAACTACAGACCCATAGCAACGCTCTCTCCTATAGCCAAAATCATGGAAAAATGTATCAAAAAACAACTCCTAGCCTATCTTCTCGATAACAATTAGTTGTCAAATTCTCAACAAGGTTTCAGACAAAAGCATAGTACCACCACTGCCCTACTAGCCTTTACCAATGTCATAAATCATAACTGTAATAGTAATAAACTCTCCTCAGCCATCTTCCTAGATCTTTTCAAAGCTTTCAACATGGTAAACCATCAACTTCTCCTGCAAACCCTAGAATTAATCTCCCTAGACACCCATGCTATACAATGATTTAAGTCATATCTGGGAGGTAGACAACAGGCTACCCTTTTACCTATAGCACTTGGAGTCCCCCAAGGATCCATCTTAGGGCCACTCCTATTTTCCATATTCATTAATGACTTGCATAAAGTAATACCAGATATTACCTGTATTCAATACGCAGATGACTCAACCCTAATATGTTCTGCTACAACCCCAGAAGAACTACTGACATTATCCCAAAACACATTTAGTATAGTTGAAAATTGGCTCCTCTATCGTCGCCTCATACTAAATCCCCAAAAATCAAACTACTGCTGTTCTCCCCATCTCATAAGACCTCCTCTCTAACCTTCTCCATTAAAACTAACAATGGCACAATTATCTCACCAGACCCCTCAACCAAACTCCTAGGAGTTATAGTTGACAGCAACCTAAAGTTTGACTTGCATATTGACCACACAATTAAAACAGTAAGTAAAAAACTTGGATCTCTACATAGAATCAAACCCTTCTTAACTCCCGTAGCCAGAACTGTTCTTGCTTACACACGTCTACTGTCCACACTTCTCTATGCCTCCCCCTTATTCACCAACCTGAGTAAAACCAACCTGAATAAGCTCACAACCTGCTATAATCATATTGGCAGATTTGCCACCACCTCTGCCTATAGGACCCATCACTGCCTTAACCTCAAACTACTAGGCTAGCTTGAACTACCTAACTTTCTACTGGCTAACCAGCTAGTAACTGCCCACGAGATTCTCTACCAGCCAGAATGGACACCCGATCTTAAAACTCTCAACAACCCCTACAGAACCTTAAAACTCTTCGATCCTCTAACAAAATGTTAGCTTTCACCTTCAAAGCTAACAACTCAGCTGGGGAAGCTCTGTTTATGAACTCATTTGGTAAAGTCTGGAACTCTCTTCCTACAGAACTAACCTTAAAACCTTCTCCAACCTAATTAAAAAAAACCTTAATCAATACTTCACTATGCGATAGCTCTGTCCTTGCTCTACCCCTGACTAATCCCCACACTTTTCTACTGTGCACCCAATTAGGGTCTCCTAGCAGTGTCTCTGAATCCTAACCTAATTACTCTGTACAAACTTGTTGATTAAGTGAAGTCTAGAATGTATTTTAAGTAACCATAAAGAGACACAAAAATATATATGAACATTTTGAATGTTGGGCTGGGAACTTGGAAAGTGACCTACAAATATATTGTATAACCTCTGTCTTGAATTATACTAATAGTAGAATAGTTTCAATATGTAAATATGTAACAATTTCTCTGCATTGTATTTCTCTATTGTATTTCACATTGTATTATGCTGTTCTGTCTTATGTCTTCTGTATGGAGCTTTTCTCCCCAGGCCTCCGCTGAAAATGGACATATATCCAGTTGGACCTTCCGTGTCAACAAATGTAAAATAAAATAAATAAAATAAATATCTTCCTCTACAAACTTTGTCTCATTCATTAGACAAGTTTTATAAAAAAGATGTAATAAAAGTAATCTCTAAATCAAATGGCACAGCATTTTTCTCCACTGTAAGTGATGCTCATTTCAACACCTGATTTTAACTCATCCATGTGCTTTTTCTGTATACATCCATATAACACTCACAGCTGGCTTCCTTTGGTTTTCCAATTAAAAACAGACAACATAAGAAATGGCACAGTGTAAATAACTAAATGACTCTAAGACTGTTACTCTAAGATGCCTTGCAGTGGAAATATTAGTCTGTAATTATTTATTCTTCAGATTTTCATATTTACATCCAGATTTTCATAACTGAGAGAAATGCACACTGTTGAGAGCATGGTGTGAAATGTGAATGTCGGAGACAGAAAAATACATTGTCACTGGCCATGTATAGTGAACTGTATGGGGGATATTACTATTTGTTTAGTAGTAACCATGGCCTGGCTTACCCATAGGAGAATTAGGTAGCTGCCTAGGATTCTTTTTCCTCTAGAGGTGTCTATGATTTTATTTATTTATTTTTCCCTACTTCAAAAATAAATAAGTAAGCAAATATACTTGGAAAGGTGATGCTAAAGAAGGGTGCCCTATGGGGGAGGTGCTGACTTGGTTTACTATCAAAATTTCGAAACGAACTCCATCGACTGTACTATTGTCGAACACGGAAGTTCGAAAACGGTAATATCGATGATAAAAAGCAATCTAGGAACGGGTTTTAACATGGGTCGAGGTAGGGGAGATGTTTGTAGTTCGGAATAACACTGAACACCTATCTCGACCCATGTTAAAACCCGTTCCTAGATTGTTTTTTTGACATTGATATTACCATTTTCGAACTTCTGTGTTCGACGATAGTACAGTCGATGGAGTTCGTTTCGAAATTTTGATAGAAAACCACTGACTTACTAGTTAGTACTGTGTGGTGACAGGGATTAAAAAACTCTTCAGATTAATTACATAGATTTTCACTGCTTGCTGTTATACAGTAGCTACTAGAAAGTCTGGGTACTTTAAACTTTAAAATTATGTGGGTATGAGCTTTAGATCATGGGAGGCAACCCACTAAAATAGATCCCCCTTGGGTATCTTTGATTTTGTGTTCCTTGTATTGCTGCCTCTTTCCTCCTAAACATTTTTTTTCTGTTAAATCTCTGAGGATTACAGTCAACAATGCTAGACATTAGAGTTTTGCACTGTTTACTATTCAAAAAATGTATGTTTATGGTTCACTCACTGTATTGATAAAAAGGTACCATCTGTCATAGAAAATTGAGATGTCTTTTTTTATCTGTTGATGCAAAACCTGTCCTTTTAGGGTTTACTGACAGTCTGTAAAGAAGGGTAGGATATCAGAAGACACAAGACAGCGGGACCCAGTGGCATTCAGCTTAAAGTCAGTAGTAATAGCTCTTCTTGTGATTGTTGCATAGTTTAGTGTAGTGGTCCTAGTGGTGTGATTAAGATAAATGCCATTTTGTTAGTTAAACTGTGTCTTGTTGACAGCTCTGCTGCCTATTGCTCATTTGCAGTCTGCTTTGTTCTTCTACTAACAAGTTGCAGTAATTAGAACTCTTTGTGCAAACCTGCTGAGCTGTGTCATTGTAGATGCTTAAAAAGTAATTCCTTAACTGTTAGATACCTAAGGACTGTTAGTATCTTTTACTATATAACTTCTAAGGGAGAAGTAAGATGTGACCACAGTGGGGCCAAGTTTCTGCAAGGCATTGTAAATAAGTTTGTGAATTTAATATGGCTTCGAAGAAGAAGTGACCACAATGGCCACGTGTCTTTTAGGTGTTATAGTCACACTTATGAATTTGTTGGCATGTTTTACTTTTTTATATATGCCACATTTGAAGTGGGAGAGCCAAAGAAGGACATTTTGTTGGCAGATGCATGTTGCTACACTTGTTTAGCAGTCATTGTTTCTTTCTGAGTACACTGAAAACTGTGCAGAACATTCTCAGCAGAGTTCAGTAAGATTTATTTAATATTCAGTTGTAAAAGCATAAAGTCAAAAAGAACCATGTGATATAAGCATGTTTGTATTTTATAGCCCATTTATTAAAAGAGAGAGGAATTCCTCATGTAATGCCAGTGATTAGCACAATGTGTTTTTGTGTGAATTCATTGTGCAAATGAAGAAAAATGTGAGCTGACAGAAAAGATAGTATCCAGAAAAAATATGCCTGAGGGCACATCAATTTGATCAGGTGTTAGTATGAAGGATATGTGAGCAGTATAATACTCAGTTGTGTTTGTAAAACCAAATGCAGGGAGGCAGGACCATCTTTGATATTTTGGGCGTCTCCAGCAGGATTAATAACATATGAGCTGCCTTTGGAATTAGTAGCACTGAAGGTCACAGCAGACTTAAAGAAACTGACTTAACTTCAGCAAGATTAAAGGAGTTTGGAGACACAGGAACCCACCAAATATAAAAGGTACTAAGGCCCCCAACAGTGTGGTCATCACTACTTTAATTTTCCTTACAGTCAAAAAATCATAGATATGCAATGTCTTCATAGATTGTGGGGGCTATGGACAGTGTGGTCATTTTATTTCTACAGCTTTCATGACATACCTCAGAGTTGAACACAATCAGTAAACAATAGTTGTGTAGTGGCAGTGGACTGTTTAGCACCAACAAGTTACAATGCATTAATAAGACTGTCATTTTTTTTAATTTCCTGATAACTGAACATTGGAATTTTATATAGATGGTTAATATGCTATTTTGTCAGACACAACTTAAAATGTACCTCAGAACATTTATAACCCTGTGGCTTCAGGGAGACACCCCCAGACCCTTCACTTAATTTCATTCCTTATTTCACAGTTAACATATTGCACTCTTTGAAATTTAGGGCATGTGGAAAGGACTGAGGAGTAAGACTGAATTGCTTCCTTTAGTCATGATTTTGACTTGGAGTATCTTTGAAGCAAGTGATTGGAGAAACTCTAAAATCCACTTCAGAACTTCTAGAAAAATATGTCTTCTGGGGGGGGGGTCCTATAGTCCCCAGCCAGTTACAGTACAAGTTGCCCCAGTTGTGTTTCGAAAAGTTACAGGAAAAAGAAAAGTTAAAGAGTAAGATTACATTTCTTTCCAGTCCTGATTTTTCTTCATAGGTTCATAGGTTCATAGGTTAGTACTAAGCTAAACTCATGGCGCCATGTAAGCTCAAGCCCCCCTTCCTTTGTGAGACTCCCAAACCCTTTGTCTTGTCTTTTGTAAGGCAAACACCTTATTAGGCTGCCCTCCCAACCCAAAAAGGTTGTTGTGTTGTAACCCCTGCCTGCCTGCCTACTCTTAGGCCAGCAACTCTACCGCTAAGCTACCAGGGCATAATTGAATGAAAGGGGTGGAGAACTCCAAAATGCACCTAAGAACACTTATAAAATCTGGTACCCCCCCCCCCCAGTTATTCCCACCACAGTTATTACATTGTAATCTGGCACAGATAAACTGTGCTGAAAGGAGGTAGTACAAATCTGAAAAGTAAGGCAAAAACTGTAAAATGCACATAAGAACATCTAGAAATTTTGTGGCTTCTGAAGGCCAGCTTAATTCAGTTATTTACTTCACAGTTATTACAGTACAGTCTGGCTAACTAAAGATCCGTTAAAACAATGCAGGAGAAAACTGAAGAATTAAGCAAAATATTTAAAAATGCAGAAAAAAAGTAAACTGGATGATTTAGGGGGACCATGATGAGGGCATTAAGAAGTATGGTGGGAGGGGTGGGAAGCAAGTTTGGACACCATGGAGATCTTTATCTAAGGTGCCATTTCACCTAAGGCAAGCTCTGTTAGTGACTATGAAGCTGTGCGGTATTTTCATATACACACTATTATATACATTAATATGTCTAAAACCAAGTGAATTACAAACTATTAGGCAACATCAGGTGAAATGATGATGATGACGATGGTGATGAAGAAAATTGTCACTGATATTTGCATGGCAAGTTGTACAACCTGGAGATGCTCAGTGTTATTTATATTATTAGTTATACATGCTTTTTCATTGCAGTAAATATCTCAATAAACCAGCACTCCAAAAGAATTTATTTTTGTAATGCAAAAGCTCGTCTGCCTGAACAAAAGTACACTGAGACTATACCTCCAGACTGTACAGCTTCCACAATATGAAAAAGTGTTTGTGAAACTTTAGAGAAAAACAGATATTTAGGTTTGTTTGCATGGTAATAATATTGCCACATTAATGTAAAGACAGTGATTAATATCACTGTAAAGAACACTTGTTATCTGTAACCTTTTTATTAGCATTTATTTTTCTCAGGGTATTTACATTTGCTTGATTTTTCAGAAAATGGTCTGAAATATGAGGATGTGTGCAGGCTGGTAGAGATAAGACACACCCCAGCTTGGAGGTGTTAATTAGTTAAAGATTCTAAACCAGTCAATTGATTGTATTGCAATAAGTTCTAATAACCATTTGTATTAAAGCATGAGGTGAATTACAACAGCTTTTAAAACTGTTAATTGGTTTCCCTAGCAGTTCCATGCTAAATTAAGGCAATAAATAGCAGTGCGTTTACTATGGAACTGCAATATGTGTTGCAACAAACCTTTGATGAGCACATTAATGCACAGCTGTAAAAACCTCACTATAGCATTTTTTGTTAATTTTAGGGTGCAAGCAGTACTGTCCTTGTATTGCTTTTTTATTTTATTTTATTTTTTATTTTATTCATTTGTTAACTGGGTAAACCTAATTTCAGAGTGTAACCTATATATTCCATGTATTGTTTTTCTATTTAGTTATTTTTTTTTATTATTAATTTGTTAACTGGGTACAAAAAATAGGCATAAACTTTTTTTTCAGGGGTGACAGAGGAACAAATGACTTGCCTAGAATAACACAACAAGCACATGGAAGCTGAAAAAAATCAAACTCACGACTACAGCATTAAGCTCATCATGAGCTCATAGTCGTAATCCTCTGCATTAAAGTGCCAGGCAAATTCCAACACTTTTATCAGCTAGAATGGTGTGCCTGATAAGAGCAATAAGTGCAGGCTTTACCCAAAAGTAGGGACTGAGTCTGGGACATGACTGAATGTCTACTGTCATGGTGAGCTTCTCATAGGTCTGAGCTTTCTTTCTTCAGACATTGTTATATGAATAAAATACATTGTTCATTATTCTGTAAGTGAATTCTAAAATATGACAAAAAGACATAAAAAGTATTACAGATCTCTAAATACTTAATATTAACTCATCAAATGTCTATGAAAACAAGATTATTTCTATTGACTGGCATTCCTGATTTAGACTCTTAATGTTTGCAATAATAATAATAACATGATTTATACCTTGTGCTGAAAATAGAAATCTGTGTGCTTCCATCAGGCCTCTAATATTATACCCCCCCTACAAAACAATGCATTGTTCCCTAAACATCCCTTGAGTACATGGACTGACATGAGTTTTGCACTGTACTCTTTTGAATTCACTGTGTTAGCTGGTATGGCTTTTGCTTTCCTAAAGAACTTGTCTTCGTATAATGCACAGCACATGAGCAGTAATTCATATGCTTCCCTTGATGGAAATAAACTGAGCTGCTTTGTATACTTCTTTTTATTTAACATTTGTTTACAGGGAAAATCCAGCTTGGAACAAAGCCAATTTTCAGCAGAGGCCTGGGGAGAAAAGCTCCAGGGGCATGTCTTTGTAATGTGGGAGGAAACCAGAGTACCCAGAGAAAACCCACACAAATGCAGGGAAGACATCCAGACTCTGCACAGAAGGCACTCCGGCCAAGAATCAAACCAGAAAACATTATGCTGTAAAGCAATAACACTACCGTTGCACCACTGCATCATCCAACTTTTTAATGCTGTGAGTCAGATACAGTTCTATTTTCCTAAATAACTTGTCTTCATATAATGCATAGCACTTGAACATTAATTCATATGCTTCCCTTGATGGAAATGAACTCAGCTGTTCTATATACTTTTTAATTTTGTGAGTCAGATACTGTTCCTGGGACTGAGTAGTGTGAAAATTTGACTAAGGTTGACTACCATTTCTCCTTCTTACACACACACACACACACACACACACACACACACACACCTAAAAGTACCTGACATCCTGCTGATGAAGGTTCTTTATTTGGAAATTTAATACCATTTATACCATATGTAATAAACAGAAGCCATGACTGCTGTTCAAATTTGTCATATTTGAAGATAATGCATGTGTATTTAATGACTATTTGCAAAAAGAAATGAACATGTGGAGAAGAAAATATAATATCCTAAGCAGGCTTAGATATGTAATTGTCAAACTGCTTCTAAACAAAATAAGCAACACACACAGACACACACACACACACACACACACACACACACACACACACACACACACACACACACATACACACACAATGAGATTAAAAAAAAAAAGATGAGATGCCTTTAATCACATTGACAGAGATAAAATCCTTTGCAGTTTCATGCCTGGCATAATCTGAGTCTTATTTAGAAAATATGACTTTTACCTGATGTGCAACAGCAGTTAGATATATACACCATGTTTCACTGAACTAAGCCTGCAGTGAAGATATGAACCAATAACAGACTGTCATAATAAAATGTTTTAATAAAACTCATTGTTTGACATAAAGACACATTTCTGTATTTCTGTACCTGAGGATGGCTTTTATTAAAATAATGTGTTATGTGATGCAGTATTCCAGTGAGGTTTTGATGATCATATTAAGTTCAGTGAGATATGGTTTATGCACCTAAATGCATATTCACTATTGTCACATTAGTAAGTATGACTACATCCTTTGGCTTTTGTCAGCACAATCCTAACACAAAGCCGTGCTGAAAACAATCCTACTCTGAATCACTTCTAGCTGATGATGGTATCACAGAAAATTAGGGAAAACTGGACAAGGTGGTAGAAGAAATTATCATTTTAATTTTAATTTTATTTTAACTCTCTTCAGTCAACTGAACAACAGCCAGTAAAACATAACTGTGGTGACCTCATTTTAAAGACTCATTTGAAACGCAACACAAAACAATTGTGGCTGCTTCTGCTTGCCTTGCTGCTTTTGTCAATACTGGGATTAGAGATAAATTCCTACACAGTGGATGGAAGAAAAACATTTCTGCTGTTTTACCCCAAGGTATCAAAGGTCAGTGTGCAGTCTCCCATGTCCATAAAAATGATATGCATAGATTTTAATAAGTATTACATTTAGTATATGTTACTCTCATCATCCGCACAGGAATTTCATGCACCATTCATTACGTTACATGCTACTCTTTACTACTTATAGTCTCTTTTGTATCACTCTTCTTTCAGATGACATCAGAAAATAAGAATTTAGTTCTGTGGGCGTTTTGAATAAAATTTTAAGAAGATTATCCCAGAAGTAACTGCAATGAACACAAATACCTGTATCATATTTTGTAAGGACTGAAGACTGACAGCAACAAAATAAAATAGTTTTTCCTTTCCCTGGGAGCCAGTCTAATCAATTTTAATAATTTGAAATATTGACTTTGTAAATCCTAAAGTCCTTTAAGGGAGTCTCCATTCCTAAGGATTCAAAATAAATCAAATAGTTAAGCTGTGCACTATAACAGTGCAATGCCAGCCGACAGGTTCTGATCTCTTTTGATAGGGTGTTGGGCTTATTTATTGATTTCTTTTAAATCCAGGAGGAACACAGTCTTCTGAAATGACTTTAGGATTTGGTCTGCTTGGTAAACACAATGTGATGCTTTTATGTTGTTTTTCTAAACAGTGACTTTAAACAATTTTTATTTTTGTTAACTCCATATGAACAGTAAGAAAGAAACATAATACAAATGGCTACCATGCAGGGGGAACTTTGGTGCTCTAACAATGATATGTCTGCCTATCTGGAATGTTTGTCATGTGCTCTTCAGTTTACAGCATTTTAAGGACTTATCAGAGCACCAGGAAGAATACTGAACATTTTTATGGGTGTCATATATGAAAAATTAATTGGGTGTTTGTGTTTACAAATACCAAGCTATCAGTAAATGTTTCCTTCAAAAGTCTTTTACAACTAGAATGGAGCTACACAGGGCCATACTGCAAGTTAGAGTCAGATTGCAAGCCTCACCACTAGAAGCAGCAGAAAGGATTTTATCCTTCAAATGCAAAAGGTATTCTAGCAAGCATTATTTCAGAATGCACTTTTTAAAAGAAGTGTTTTAATGGCTTCCTCCTAGCTTCATCACTTACTCAGAGCTAAATAATGAAACCAAGGTTGGGTGGTTGGATGCGGAAAGGTCTTGCCTCAGTATCTTTTATATAGTACTCTTCATCTTTATAAATAGCTCTGAGTATGTAAGCACAAGCATATCCAAATATGTCCCTTTCAACTGATGCACAGCTCTACAAATGGCTATGTATTGCAGAAGAAAAAGGCATAGTCTGTTTTCATAAATGTTCCTACATCATTTGTGCCTCAGGGGTAGGTGATAAGAAATATGTGACACACATGCATTACAGATTTCTAAACACAAACTGAAATATCACAATGCAGTTCAGTGTGTCAAATGAGTCTTTTACTTCCTTTTGTCATTGCTTTTTGTAGGGACCATGTCAAAGAAAACACAATTTGCACAACTAAGTCCCTAATTGGTATCCAGATATACTTTTTTGTGAAAGAAATATAAATAATAGTACAAGACAAATACCACTAGCACCTTGAAGTTTTATTTTAGCTTTATTTCTCCCTCCCCATGATCCAAGCTCTCTTCTTTTTAACTTTGGAGACTCTCATAAGAACATAGAAACAATACTAGGCAAGCAGCCATAAAGGTCATACAACCCCTAGCCAGATACACCTTTAAGTAAGTCAGTTAATAGTTCATGCCTTCCTTTTCAAGCAGTTAATAGTGCTCACCTCCTAAATCTAGCAGAGCTGTACATGAGACTTCTTGGTGTAGCTAGGCATAGTCTTTGTACTCTACTGAGCACAGTTTTCTAAACATTACTTAAGGAAAACATGCCTTTTTTAGGCCACACTATGTCTACAGCTGTCTAAACTAATTTCTCCAATAAGAGTTACATAGATTGAAAAATATATATTTAATTGTTTTAGAGACAAAGTGATACATACATTTGTTAAGTGCTGAGGGGTTAATGTGCCAATTTTGTAACTACCAGGTAGGTTGCAGGCAGCAATAAGAAGACATGAGTACACAATTAAATTCTCTGGCTACACCCCTGCTTTGGTGTAAATTTGTATCTATTCATCCAGACATCAAGTCCCATTCTTCCCTTTTCCCTTGCTGGAATAAAAGCCATGCATTCAGTACTGATTCACTATAAAATGTATCCTGCTATAATAATTTATCCTACTTTTAATTTAGGGCTGTCCATTAACTCATTTACATTTTGTATACTAATAAGTGTAAAACTCCTGTACTCTTTATATAGGTACTGACATTTTCTTTTTATAAGTACTGAAGATGAGAACATGTTTTACTTACATTCCTGTATCTCTTCTGTCCTTTTCCTCTTAAATATTGTAGATTCCTACTCACTTATCATGTAAGTTTAAGATAAGGCCTTAATTAATCCTTTCTGCTTTATGATGGGGTCATCACAGCAGCTGAAATCCCTTAATAGAGCCAACATTTAGATAATAATACCCCATTCAAAGCAAGCAATAATGTTAGTCAGGCTGAGTGTTAAAACCCTGGAAGGTCTATTATTTCCCTGTAATGCCCATTCTGGAGTGCATTATTATGCTTATAAAATGAGCTATCTGTTAAATTGTTATGTGTTATTGTTTTCATTAGAGTTATTATTACAGCATGAACAATTACAAGAGAAATAGTTCAGCTCAGATTGCAATTCACTGAATAGTACAGACTAAACATTCTGGATAAACTGAATTTTTTTCTGTTCAACTTTCTGATAATAAATGTGCCATTCAGACTGGAAAACTTGCTCCAGTAACTGATTTTAATTGTTATAAGTAAAATCAATTCCAACAATATAAATAGGGTGCTGTGTTTATTTTGTTTATTTTCCGGGGTAGAGCAGTGATCTCCATAGACCTGTTTCACACTCAGCCCGGGAGCAATGTGTGGTTAAGGGACATGTTCATTTATTGAGCATTAGCTCATCAATGCCAGTTCCTTGTCACCCAGCTTGTAGAAAACTAAAAGAGTGGAAAGCAGGACTTGTATTTCCTTCATTATCCAGGTTAATGCCTGTTTCCAGGGTTCAGTAAGACCTGTTTTGCTGAAATATAGTCTCAGAGCAAGATGGTATGAGCAGTCAGTTGATTATTCCTTAAATACTCATAAATATATACACCTGTACATTAAACAAAGACACACACACATACACACACACACACACACACACACACACACACACACACATTCAAACTTCACAGGATTGATAAAAAGTAGTCAATTCAGTAAAATATTGAAAATAACAAAAAATATATATGATCCACATCACTGAATGTTGAACAGTACAAAAATACAAAAAAAACTGCACCCCATCACACCCTGTTAATTATATATACCATCTCCAAGATCATACTATAGTGGGAAGAAGGGCAAATTCCCTGATTCTGTCTGTGCTGCGATATCATTACAGTTTGAAGTTTTGCAACGTGTGTGTGTGTGTGTGTGTTGTGCATCTGAATAAATAAATATAAATATATATATAAAGCCATACATTTATATAAAACATTTATGCATGTATATGTATATGCGCATAGTTCATAGGTTCATACTAGGCTATCTGCCCTAGGGCATTTATAAGCCTAGCCAGAATGTGTTTGGCTTTCGCCACCCATTTTAAATTTATTTTGCTATGCCCTTTTTCGAGGTTAGTATACTGTGCCTCTGTCTAACAGTGACACAGAAGTGATACCCGGGGTAAACCTACGATCTCCCATCCACTCATCAAGATTCCTCTTGAAGAGAGTCAATGAGGGACTCTGCCTAACCTGGACTGGGATTTTATTCCAGAGTGAAGGAAGCCTCTGGGTTATGAATCTGTCCCTCCAGCATTTCCTATTTATTTCAGTGCTGAGGTTCAAGTCTCTCGAGCGTGTAGCTCGATGGGATTTGGATTTTCTGAGGTGCAGCATGTCCATTAATTCCGGGTTGGACATGGCTTTATATGTCAGGCACAGATCACCTCTGAACAGGCGGTATGCCACTGAGTAGAGCTGGAGTTTCTTTAACCGGGCAGCATATGGCATCTGTTTGAGCCCTTTGATCCTCTTGGTGAGGTACTTTTGGGGTCTTTCCAGTTGCTGCAGGTGTCTGGTAAGGTACATCCCAAAAGGGACATTGTACTCAATTATGGGCCTGATGAGGGATGAGTAAAGAAGCACGATGACCTCCCCAGATCTAGATGTGAATCCCTTCATGATTAGGTGGGCTATATAAAATGTTTTTCTAACCACTTTGGCCACGTGGTTGTCAAATGAGAGATTGCTATCAACTTGGGTCCCCAGGTCCCTAATTACTTCTTCTGTACTTAATGGATTATCACCTATGTGGTAATTTGTGGGCACTTTGTTTTTGCTGAAGGGGATGACTATACACTTTTTGACATTTAGCTTGAGGCCATGGCTCTGGCACCAGTTGTCTGTTTCTATGAGGCCCTTGTGGAGGATGCTTGTGTCAGCTGGAGAGTCGATTATGGTGCCCAGTTTGCAGTCATCTGTGAACTTGGTCAGCCACAGTCCTTCCGTGTTGGCCTGTACCTCTGAGAAATATATACCGAACAAGAGAGGTCCCAGGACTGAGCCTTGTGGGACACCACTTTTGACTGGTTTGGAGTCTGACATGGCTCCAGCAATTCTAACCATGTGGGTTCTGTCCTTGAGCCAGTTTGCAATCCATCTAGTGACATAGGGGTTTATATTTAAGCTGGTGAGCTTATCTATAATGCCTGAGTGTGGTATTGTATCGAAGGCTTTTGCGAGGTCCAGGTAGGCTGTGTGGACCACCTTCCCCTCGTCAATGGCCTCAGTGACTGTTTCAAAGAAATCAACCAGGTTTAAGAGGCAGAATCTGCCCTTAACAAAGCCGAACTGGGTAGGATCCAGTGTCTGTAGGTCCCCAATATCTTTATTTATGAGGTCCATGATGATCCTTTCCATAGCTTTGCAGACCAAGCTAGTCAGGCTTATGGGGCGATAGTTTCCAGGATCCGTTGAGGCACCACCTTTATGGAGAGGGACCACTGTTGCTGTACGCCACTCTTTGGGCACATATCCTGTAGTAAGGCTGAGATTGAACAGTAGTTTTATGTTTGGGTTTAGCTCTTCTTGGAGTTCATGTAGGACGCAGCCCGGGACACCGTCTGGTCCCATTGATGCTGTGTTTTTTGCTTTGGAGAGGGCGGCTCTTACCTGAGCATCTGAGATGTCAGTGGGCAGCACTCTGCTGGGATAGATATTTGCCCTTTTGGTGGGGGGGTAGTTTGCTGAACCTGTCAGCTAGGATGTTGGCAATGTCTGTGGGTTCGGTGTATTTTTTGTCATTTTGGACTAATTCTGAGCATATCTGGGAATTACCACCCAGGTTCCTAACATAACTAAAGAAAGCCTTGTGATTATCCTTAGTGTCCTGTGCAATTTTTCTCGTGAAGCTGGCCTTAGACAATTTTATGAGTGCCCGTAGTTTTTTGCTAATACTGATCAGTGATGCCTTCCTTTTTTGGGATTTTGCTCCATCATTTAGTAGCTTCCTCCTTCTATTGTATAGTTTGTTTATGGCTGGGGTCCACCAGACAGGACGTCTGCCTTTGGAGGACTGGGTCTTGGTTTTATTTGGGATCGCATGATCCATGCTATCCTGAAGGTGTTCATAGAATGCGTTTATAAAGGATTCTGCGGTCTGGGCCGTATTTTCCACAGGCCCGGGGGCTTTGAAGTATTCCACCTCGGTTTTGAGGAGTGTGAAATTTGCTTTAGAGAAGTTTTTCACTGTGGTTTTCTGGGCAGGGGGTGGGGTCGGGATGTGAATATCCAGTGAGATTAGTTTATGGTCTGATCTTACCAGTGAGGGATACACTTCTGGTCTGGAGCATAGAGTCCCCATGTTGGTGTTGATCAGGTCCAGTATGTTTTCCCCTCTTGTGGGAGTGGTAACAAGTTGTTCCATAGCATTTGAGTTTATAAATTCTAGGAACCTTTGGGCTAGGGTGCTGGAGCTAGAGTAATGCTCCCAGTCTATGTTTGGGTAGTTGAAGTCGCCCAATATAATGGTGTTTGGAGAGACCTTCATATTTTCCAGTGTTCTCAGGAAGGCCGAGTGGGGTTCCTGGGTTTGGGAGAGTGGTCTGTAGCAGGCTATAAACTGGAAGGCAGTTTTACCCACTGTTAGTTGCACATGGATAGTCTCTGATGCTTCGTGCTTTGCCACCAACCTGGAGGTGTGGGTATCTTTGATGAATATCGATACTCCCCTCCTTTTGTGGTTCGGTCCAAGTTTTGGGGCTGAAAAGCATGGTATGAGGTATAACCTGGTAGTGCTGGGGTGCTCTCAGGAGCCCTGAACCAGGTTTCTGTTACTGCACAGATATCGATGTTCTCCATGCTAAGGAGAGTTTCGAGTGCATGCATCTTGAGGTTTAGACTTCTGGCGTTGAGTAGCATTACTCTTAGTTTCTTATCCCTTGTGATACCTATGGAGGTGGGTTTGTCTTTTGAGCCTTGCCTAAAAAGGCACTATGGGGTAGCAAGAGCCTTTGCCAATATCCGAAAGCCCAGGGGTGACAGGTGCAAGCCGTCCCTAGCAAAGCATCGTGGCTTGTCGAGCATATCATCCCAAGCTGACAGGCATTGGATCCCCTTTGCATGACACCAGTACTTAAGCCAATTGTTGAAATTGATCATCTTGTCTTCATATTGTGGCATCATTCTTGGTGAGGGTAAGATGCTACTCAAGGTCAGGGTCATACCGGCCTGGGCTACATACTCAGAGAGCTCCTCTATGTCTCTTTTCATGTGGTCCTGGGAGGTACGTCTCAGGTCATTCACAACAGCATGGACAATGACTGAGTCATATTTGTACTTGCCTTGGAGTGACCTGAGTGCTTGTGTCATGTGGCGGATCCTAGCGCCCGACAGGCTGCTCACCGTGACCCTCCCCTTGTTCAGCCTGGTGAGCGGGACGTCAGTGTGCCTGACGATAGAGTCACCTATTACAAGTGTACCAGGTGCGTTGTTTAGTCTTAAGGGCTGTGACTGTTCGGCACACTGGCTTTGTGAGATATGTGTTGCACGTGTTTTGTTTTGGAGTAGCGGTTGCTTGGGTGTCTGCTTTGGAGGTCTCTGCTGCTTAGGCAGATCTTTATTTAGAGCCTCCAGTATGTTTTGTGTGATTATGTGTTTGGTTTGCTGTCATGGTAGGTCTATGTGAGACTGGAATTGTAGTGAGTGTGGTTTCCTTCTCCTCCTGACTGGTTATGCCAGTACTGAGTTGAGAGAGCTTAGCCTCCAGTTTGGCTATATGGTTGCATCTCTCACATGTGTTGGAATTTGTTGGGAGGAGGAGAGGGTTGTCTGTGTACATGAGGCAGTTGTAACATTGCCACAAGATTCCCAGATTCACCAGCTGGACTGGAGAGGAGATTGAAAACTGACCTTTGGACATGCTAGAATAATATTGGGAATTCCTTTATAATTGAAAACAAGGGCTAGTGGGGAGTGAGGGTGTAGTGCTTTTAATTTTTAGTGCTGACTTATATAATTGCTTTAGTGAGCAAGTGCCAGGTAACTTAAGTGCAATGTGTTACATGTAACTTAAATGCAAAAACGACAAACAGTAACTTTCTTTCAAGTGAAACAAGGAAATAAGTACAGTAAGCAATGCAGATATCACTAGTGATCCACAGAAGCACTGAGAAGCCGCGTATTAGGTGGAATTAGCATTCCAGGGAAATAACAAGCAAACAAACAACAAGCATATAAACAAAGCTAGATTCAGCAGGCCTGGATCTAGTCTATGCTACAGCAAACAAGGTGTACCAATTTCAGTAAGATACAGTTCAAATATTCAGGCACTATAAACCTTTAACCAGAAATTCCCAGCTCAGAAGGGCAGAGTCCAGCCTCTTCTCCCACAAGAGTGCAGACCACGAACCTTCTTAATGTAAAATAACTGGTCTGAAGCCCAAGTGCTTAAACCAGAACTAATACACTTTAAGAATAACAGACACTGGGCACTCAATCAGCAGTTCCCAACTTAGAAGGATGAAAGCTACCTGTCCTGCCACCACAGTGCATGCCACAAACCTTCCTAATGTAAAACAACTGGTCTGAAGCCCAAGTGCTTAATCCAAAAGACTTAGAATGATAGCTACACTTTAATCAAGTTACTACCAAGCAGTAATAAATACAATTGAATACTTTAGAGAATGCCTGGATTAGTGCTCAAGTTACACAAACAAAGCTAGATCCAGTAGGCCCGAATCCAGCCTATGCCACAGCAAACAAGGTGCGCCAAATTCAGTAAGAAGCAGTTCAGATATGCATGCACTATAAGCCTTTAACCAGAAATTCCCAGCTCAGAAGGGCAGAGTCCAGCCTCTCCTCCCACAAGAGTGCAGACCACGAACCCTCTTAATGTAAAATAACTGGCCTGAAAGCCCAAGTGCTTAAACCAGAATTAATACACTTTTAGAATAACAGACACTGAGCCCTCAGTCAGCAGTTCCCAACCTAGAAGGATGTAAGCTACCTGTTCTGCCACTACAGTGCAGACCACAAACCCCCTCAGTGCAAAACAACTGGTCCGAAGCCCAAGTGTTTAAACCAAAAGGCTTAGAATGAGTTACACCAAGCAGTAATAAATACAACTGAGTACTTTTAAGATTCATAGATTAGTACTAAGCTAACTGCCCTTGCGAGCCATTTTAAGCCTAGCCAATTATCCCTTGTGAGACTCAAACCCTGCACCTTGCGTTTGCAAGGCAAACACCTTAACCATTAGGCCTCATGGTTAAGGTGTTTGCCTTGCAAAATAAAGTAGGTAGAAACACAAGTACAGTAAAAGCAGATGAATTTTTTTTTTCTGAACAAGTGCTGAGATCAAAGAAACAGATCTGAGTGCTGAAACTAGAAAACTGGCTAGTTAGAAAAAAAACTAAGCTAGAAGGCTTCCCTCCAACACAGAAGGGCTTGGGGGCTCAGAAGCCTACAAATAGTCTATACCACTTAACAGGAAAGGCAGGAAACAAGCTTAAATTTTTTTTTCTGTTTCCCATAGTTATATAACTATACAATCCCCAGGTTTCACTAATCTTCTGTGTAAGACTAAATTAGTCTTAAATGGAAGAGCCAGTCTAAGAGTAAGACGGCACCGCGCCATGCATATTAATGAGGGCGCGCTGCCTCAACTCTAAAATTAACACGGAGCTTGGACAAGTGTAGGGGGCTTGTCGGACTGCCGATCAGTCCAAAAATCCACACCCCTGCAAGTTTGAAACTCAGGAAATGTCTAGTTACATGAGCGAGTCTGCTCACATGTGTACATTCTAACACTAAACTCTCTCATATAGTAAACCCCATACAAATATAAAAAGTAAAAGAATTGTTTTGTTTTTTTTCATTTCCGATATAGCTGCCCATATTTGCTGGTGTTTGCGCGGGTTTGCCCATTGCTTAGCTACAGTTAGCAGTTTAGACACCGAAGAGGATAATAAGAAAAATATATGCAAATTAAGCGAAATAGCGATAGCATAGTGGTTAGAGCCTTCGCACAAAGAGGAGACATTCCTGGTTCGGGTCCCACCACTACACTTTTCATTTTCTGTTGGAAATCTGTATACAAAAATATTTCCTAACGTATTATTTAACGTTTTTTAAAAAGCATTGAAATGTTGTATGTAGTAGTGAACGAATTTTATACATATATATATATATATATATATATATATATATATATATATATAGTGAATGGTTATGCATACTGATGCATGAGTAACTTATTTTAAGCAATGTAAAGCACTGCTAAGTACATTTTACCAGTATTGAGCATATTTATATTTAATTGCTCGTAGCTGAGCACTGCGTTAACTAGCACAATGTCTTTGTGCGGCACTGCGCATCGCGCAAACTAGCACAAATAGAACATGTTTGCATGTAGCTGTGCACCACGCTAACCACCGCAACATCGGGCAACGTCAGGCAACGTCGAGCGACACTGAGCAAAGTCGGGCAAAGTTGAGCAAAGTCTGCTAAGCATGGCCACACCTCCTTTACTGTATCTTAACCATTCAGGTCTGGCCAGTAGGAAAATAAAAAACAGTGACAGGGCTCAAACTCGGGATACTGTGCACTATAGTCACAGTACATAACCACTAAGCCATGACAACATTTCATAACCATGCACTTTCAACAGACACATATCTATCAAAGGAATATTAAACATTGCTAACATCAGCTAAGCAGGTGTGCCTACAGCTGAGTTTTTTCAAAACTGGCCAATCACAAATAAGTGCAGGAAATGAGGCATATTTAAGCTCCACAGGTGGGAATACTTGCCATAACTGGTTGTAGTTCCCTTCTGCAGTCAGCATGGCCAGTGTTGGAGAAGGCACTCAATTTCGAGCACAACATTGGGGCATAGAAGAGACCAAAGTAATGGTTTGGCTCCTTGTCTACAATCATGAAGAAAGACTCCTGCAGGGCCAGTAGCAGGGCATCCAATACAAAATGGAGGCCTGGAACTGTCTAGCTCATGATCTCACCAGTGCCACTGGCGTTCCTTGGACTGGTGAGCAGGTCAGGTACCATTACTCTGACCTGAAGCGACGTAAGGAGGATCAACTGGACCAGTGGATCCAGGAGGCCCATGGGATGGCAAATGCCCCAGTACTGAGTAAGTAGCCATTGTATTAAGTATTTAAGAATTGCTGTTCTTGTCTATACTATGGATAGGTATGTCTCATTATCACTGCACTTACTTCACAGCTGCAGGCGTCTGGGCTATGAATCAGCAAGCCCATGAAGATAGGCAGCAAAGGCTGTGTCACCAGGCAGGTTAGTAATTATTCTGCATGTACTGTTATATAAAATAAATGAAAGAGCCTTCAAAAAAGCATTTTAACCCAATAAATAAAGGTGTAATAAATTTTTAATGAAGGTATAATTCCTGGAGTGCGTCTGTGTGATTTTCTTGGATATGTTGTTGTACTGTTGCATTTTAGAAATAATACTGTTGTATTAAGCAGTGTTAGTTAACCCACACTTGAGTAGGCCCATATAAAGTGGATGAAGGGAGTGCCAGTAACTTTTATGCATATTTACAGCCCTTAACTGTTGGTTCATGCCCAGCATGTACAGGTTAATCTGGTGCATGAGTAGCTTGGTATTGTGTTCCCCTGTGCTGCCAGAAATGTAGGGAGCTGTTAACATATAACTGATAATTTCACCTGAACATATCTAGATAATTATATGAAAGTAGAGCTGTCAGTGTACCATCTCAGCAGTAGTGTGTGTGAGCAACTCTCAAAATATGTAGCAGTAACATCTGCATCCTGGACAGTTTGTATGTCAGATAAAGCTCATGTATATAATGATCTAGCAGAATCCAATTGCACAATAGAATGACATTGGGTAGTGTAATAATACATGTAAGGGACATATAACTGCAGTTAATAGGAATGCAGTGTAAACTAGAAGGATATATAAGTTGTTAATTGAGCTATCTTTTCCACCCTACTGTATGTGCATGAAAAATGCAATTCCACACCTCAATGGGTATGTCTAATCTCAAAACATTTGTTGGGACATATGTCCTATTGGTTTATAAATATTTGCATTAATTTCTATGCATGTGCCCTGTTCAAATACCACAATATTGGTGGCCTGTTGCCATCAATTAAACCTGCATGCTGTTGTAATGTCCACTATTGTTCTATATATGCATGTGTTATGCTTGCTTTTCAACTGTTGAAACTCTAGTGGGTTGGGTTAATGGGAATACTTCTGCATGCTGTTATAACTAACTGGGAATGCTGTTGACTGTTACTAACCCATATCTTTATTAAATTCTCCAAAACATAGTTTGTATGGGAAGGCCGGTCCCAGCGGACCCACCTGTCCCACCTCAGCTGGCCATGGCACCTGGCACCAGCAGGTCCGATGCCCAGCCAGGGACGTCCTCCTCTGTTGGCCCTGTGCCACCTTCAGGTGGAAGCGCTGCAGGGGATGGGGCTCAGCCCCCCCGTGCAAGCATGGGCAGAAGAGGGACAACTATCACCCTTTGAACGGTCCGGGCTGTGGTGTGTAGAGCGATTGAGCGTTCTGTTGCAGAACCTCTACGCCAGCTTGAGGCATGAGTGGCGCAACTCCCGGGTCAGCCTGCCCCTCCTACATAGCCCCCAGCACAGCCACCCTCTGGGCTGTGAAGGTGCAGTGGTGACTGCCCATGGGTGGGGATCTCAGTTCCACTGTTGCCATCTGTAGGCTCATGGGCTTGCGATTTCCAAACATCCCTCCCCGTCAATGGTGTTCACCCACCACATGTGTCATATTCCGCCCCTGTATGCATCTTGTTTGTCTTATCTGTTTACCTCCCCAACCTACCTCCTCAAATATACCTACTTCCCCTACCCCACATACCACTCTCACCTGAAAAAAAGGGGCAATCTGCTCCCAAAAAAATAATTATGCCCCATACATAGCTGCCCATTTTCCACACATGTCCCCTGGACACATAAAATGTAATTTAATTGGCATTACAACATACTTTGCTGTCCTCACCCCTCTCTCAGGGGTTGAAGGTTTCATATTTACCTCCAAATGTATTCCATATGCATAGCTGTTGCTGTTAAGGAAATGGGCAGCTATGGACCTTCCCTACACCCATCCTGCACATCCCGAGCTATTTTCCCTACTGTCTCTCTCTCTTTGTGCCCCTTTTTCACCACTTTCCTATCTCCCCATTTTCTTTTCTTTCAAAGAAATGAGCATGGGGATTAGCGGGAGTAAGCACTATTAAGCAGTAGTTAGCGGGTTTGCGCGAGTGTGTGCTTGTTTGCACTTAGCTAAGCATTTCTAAGCATCGTGCAAACCCGCTTACATCTGCTTAAAAGTGCCTTAGTCACTCTGTATGTGAGGGCCCTTGTTCTGCTCAGCAGCAAAATAAAACGTCTCAAACCCGGGACCTTGTACACACTACACTGCATGAAGTATCACTAAGCCATGGTAGATATACAACAAGTTGGTGCTGAAATAAATATATCATGCATCAGAATGAGTTAATGTAAAGGAAAAATAGGAATGCCATACCACACAACTTGTTCTGTGGATCTTTACCAACAGTTGTTGTGGGATTACATTACATGAATGTGATAAGAGAAGCAGCCATTCTAGCAGGAAATAATGTTACACCATCACTTTACAACCCCCACACAGTATCACAGCAGGACAAACACTGGCATATCTGTTTAGGCCAGAGGCCATACCTCCCAACTGTCTCTAATTGTCAGGGATGTCCCTGATTTTGAAACAAAATTTAGCTCTGTCCCTCTGAATCCCTCCGAAAACTACTGACTTTGGCCAGAAAGGTGGTGAATTACACGTAATGAGTAATGACAATAATTAAGAGTTAGACACTTCTTTTATTTCAGAAAAGGTGTATTAATCCATATGCTCTGGTTCTCTCAAAGTCTCAACTTAATGGCACTAATATTTTAAAGTGTCCCTGACTTTTTCTCTACTTTTCCCTGAGTCTGTTCAAATATGTACCTGAGTGTTTGAGAGGTCTGGAAGAGGCAGAAACACAGAGGCATAGCAACTTTTCTGCTGTTATACACTGTGCAAATAGCTTTGGAAAGAGTTCCGGAAGCATACCCTTATGTAGGAATACAACACTGAAATACAAAAAGATGTAGCCATGTACTGGTAGCATCCAACTGTAACAATGCCATTGCTCTAGTGCTGAAAAGACCTGTGTGGTGCACAGACAAAGAATAACAGGCTAATCTCTGGCTACCATGTGGATAGGTCCACAGTTGGGAGTTACACAGACAGACTACTTGCCTTGATAAACTAACATGTACACAGCAACCCTGTAAGTCCAGCAATATAAAATTCACACAATAATATGTATAATCTCTGTACTTCTGCACCCCTACCCAAATGTAGAATATACCTGTGTGTGCAGGGTCTACCAAGGATGTAGGTAAGCATACTCACAGTACAGAAATGTGTCCAGTTTTCTTGAGCAGCTTGTGCTAATGTCAACACTAAAAAGCACAAACTGTTTAGAACTGAGTAAATGAATATTCACAGTATAGCAGTTCACAAACAATTCTTGTGCCAAAGGAATATATCTCTATAGCTAGCTTTGTATGGCAGTTAATTGTAAAATTTTAAAAGAAAGTACATCTTCCCATGTATCTTGGGTTAGCATTTTGAGGGGTGAGTACATTTCTAAACTGACAAGTGTGTACTGGAAGCAGCATCATTTAAGTCTGAGTACAAAATGTAAATCACTGCCTACACCCCTGGCTTCTGATATAAGAACTATACCAACCTTCTGTCTTAAACAATGATGTCCACAGCAAACAAGGATGATCTCCATCTTGGAAAACTGAAAGGGCCACGCCTACCTGAGTTAGCAATTTATAGTACTGGGTTGCTATGACAGTGATTATTGCAATTACTACACAGCAGGCTGCATGCAATTAGCAAATGGTGGCCACTAATTGGTGCAGAGGCCATCACATGCTCATGTGCAAATACCTACAAAAGCAGGCTGCAATCGCTGCCAACAAACTCACTCACTCTATTGCAGAGACTGACAGAGAGAGACAGAGAGAGAGAGAGACAGAGACAGAGACAGAGACAGAGAGAGAGACAGAGACAGAGAGACAGAGACAGAGACAGAGACAGAGACAGAGAAAAGGAAAAAGAAAAAGAAATAATACCAAATCATACAAAGGAAAGGTATGTGACACATATGTATTTACTGGCATCTAGTAGATGTTTTTGAAGAGTAGTCTACATAATGTGAACCATTCATATGTGGCAGCAGTACTTATCTATGCACAGATGTCCTGCTTAACTACTGCTATGTAAAATACAGTGTGTACATGTGGGCAGTGGGACATACCTGTGAAATGTATAGCTCAGCATTAAATGTCAAAAATCTGATCCATGTTATCTGTGCTCTGTACAGTAGTGTGTCCAATGGCTGTTGGGGGGATTAGTGCTGCCATTATATAAACATGGGTGTGACAGAGCAACACATGCATGATAGTCATATTAAAGTGTAGCTTAGCATTGGCAACTGCTGTAGCAGTATAGTATGCTTATCTAGCATTTGTAGCTATATATACCCCCTCTAATGTTAGTGTGTGTTCACATGTGACACCTGTTTGTGTTGCAGCAAGGCCCAACAGTTCAGCTGTGAGGTCCAGGGACTTACAACAGTGTGGACCTTGTGTGTGTATGCCACACACATACGGAGAAATATATATGTGTCATATATATTCACATCTATATATGTGCATAGTGCAGGGGACATATTGCAACTGTTTGTGAAGGGTGGAGATATATATGTTGGTGAAGGTTAGTATGTGCATATTTGTATGTAGGGTTTAGTGTGTGACGAACAAGACAGCATACAGTGCTGGTATATGACATGTGGTGGTTAAACAGTGTGGGTGGTTTGTTCAGTTTGCAATGTTGAAGCCAGTGAGGCCTGCTAAAGCTACCTGGGCTGTGAACACTTTCAATGCATTTATCACAAGACTGTGCGATATTATTACATTACTGTACACCTCACATCCTTTGTACAACTGATATTCCCACTAAGAAAGGTGAAATGTATATGTGCCTTCATATATATGAATATGTACACCAATGGATGTGTATATGTATATATACATACACACACACACACACATATATATATATATATATATATATATATATATATATATATATATATATATATATATATGTAGAGAGAGAGAGAGAGTCATATATACTCATACACACCTACATCTACTTGTTGCAATAGATTCTCTGTAATGTTGACTGACTGTGATGGTCAATGTGTTTGTGAATACATCAAAGATATGTATTTGTGGGATAGCTTAGTGGGAAACTGTTTATGTCATGGTATTATGGGTCCTTGCTTTGATCCCAGCAAAAGCTGTGTATTCTGTTGCTAGGCAGAAAAATTGCTATGGCATACAGTGTGATTAAGTCCCTTGGTTTTAACTGGGGTGTGTCATTGGAGGCTAAAGCACTACATCTATGATTATTGATTGGTACTGATGTTGAATCCAAATCCTGTGTGTACTGTAGTACTATTTGAAGCTCTGGGCCTGTACGGCAAAGTATGGTGTATGTCCACATTGCTTGCATCCACTGTTTTGTGTGGTTCCTGTATTCATCGCAGATTACATTCCCCAAGATTAATGTTTTGTAAGTACTGACACACAGTACTGTATAGTACACATGTAAAGCTTATCTGGGTTGCCATACCTTTGTGTCCTGTAATTATGTCTGATGTGTGTGTGGGTATGTCTGTAACATGTCCTCTGTCATATGTGTGGTAAAACATATAACTGCGTATCTAGCAACGTTTATAGTGGACTACAGCAGTATGTGACCTATATTCCCAAATGTGCTCATATTTTGGCCACGGGTTTGCCATTAACAAGTTGTGTGGTATAATAGTAATACATTTACTGGACCTTACACTGATTGTGATGGATGACATATTTCTTTACACATCAGCTTGATGTATATCTGCTGTGGCTAGGTGGTGCATTGTGTTGCATACAGTGTGCCAGGTACTCTTGTATAGTCTTATATAGTGATTTTATATTTTGTTGCTGTGCAGAACATGGTTCATTAGATAGAGTGAGCCAGGCACTTTCAAGCAGTTGTGGAGTAAGCAGTGATAAGTGGTAGTTCAAGTGTTTCACTCTCAGTTAGCTAATAGGTTGCTATATATGGCAGTTCAGTGATATCTGTACTGTATAATGTTAAATGTGCCATATGACTTGCTCAGACATATTTTTTCTTTATGTCTTCCAGGGATCATGGCACATCACAGAAATCCCAGCTATAGTAGTGCTGAAGATGAGATCATTACTAGCTGTTTGATTCAGAACTACAGTCTAATGTTCTCAAGAACCAGCCAGAACCAGCAGGAGCGTACTGCAATGTGGGAAGATGTTGTCCGGAGGATAAATGAGGTAGGCCTGCATAACTGGACATATCAGCAGGTACGCTACTACTGCAGTGATCTACTCAGGCATGTCCATCAGCATGCTACTGATGTGCATAGACAACAGCTTGCAACAGGAGGTGGTGTTAATATCTATCCCCCCCTCACCAGAGTGGAGGAGCTGCTCCTGAGCCACCCAGCAAGCACACATGGAGCATGCAGGTAACATGGCATATCTGTAGACTACTGTTATCTGTAATGGTAGATCATGCATATGTGAGATGTGCCGTGTGTAGTTAGAAGATGTGGAGCCTGTTGTTGTGCAATACTGATAATTTGGAAAATAATCTGTAGGCCTGTGAATGTAAACTGTTGTTCTACTGTAAGACTGCAAACACACAGTAGCAATGCCACAGTTGTGGCCACTGAAAAACTGTCTCATCTCTATGTAGGTCCCTCTGGGGTGACATCAAGGCAGTGGACAGATGCTGGTGAGTGAGTTCTACATTTATTATTGTAAATAAAAAGTGCATGTCATAGTTAAGGTGTAGGCCATGTACACATGTAACTCACCTACTCATAATGCATGCTCTGCATGTTTGGTGTAAGACCATGCACATCTCACTAATGTGATTAGCTGCCTCAAACACATGCAATACCCAGATCATCTCAAACAAATGTGGCTACACTGTAGTGACCATTGGATAGGCAAAGTTGATACTCAACATGCACATAACATACACAACTATGTCATACAGAGAGCATTTTAACATGCTACACATAAAGGATTCACAAACCCTCTGTAAAGACACACTCCATTATCCAAAATCTCATCTACATCACCATTGCCCATAGCTGAGGGATAGTGTATGGTTGGCACTAGTGTGGTATCTATGGCACATGTATCAGGACACAGCAGCCATAGCCAGATGTCTGGAATGGTACCAGATAGGCAGATGTCCAGGGGTTCTAGTCAGAGCACTGCTGGTCATCATGCCCCTGGCAGATGTACCACAACTCTTTCAACCACACGCATGTTCCAGGCTGTCATGGAGGCACAGGCACGAATGGAGCGGTACACCAGACAGGGACTAAGGGCACAGAGGGCTCATAACACCCCCTAGTAAATGACAGTATCCATGACCTAGCAGGTGCCATACGTAATTACACTGATGTCATTGATAGACGTTGGGGTGTGACATTGGATGTCCTCCACAACGTCATGTCCATGTGTCAGGACAGTGCGGGATGGTTGAGACATCGACGTGGACATATGCCAGCAAAATCAGCAGCTGGAGGTCACCATGGACATCCAGCAAGTCACAGCCCCTCCTGTAGTGCTAGTATCAGCCCCAGCAATTTGGGGGGGGCTGTCCATAGACCGTCCTAGAAGACCACGTGCACGTGTAGCTCTGGCCAGTCCCAGCAGGGACCTGGCTCCTTTGGACATATTTCAACCTCTGAGGATAGTACCCAATCTGGATTAGTACCTGATACTGTCTGTAGCACCCCTGCCAGGCACGGGTTCCATATCCATGGCCAGAGATGGTGATCTGTAAAGCCTGCCAGTTACAGTCTGTAGCTGACCCACAAATCCCTGTATATGGCAGCCACATGGTGGTACTGTGTGCATGCAGACACACACACACACACACACACACACACACACACACACACACACACACACACACACACACACACACACACACACACACACACACATAAACCAAAAACCTAGAGCAAACACATACCCGCACACATTACATCAACATTGGTTCATAACAGTACTCATGGCCCTCACACACACACTCACACACACGTGTCGATTGTATGGCTCAGTGTAGGCCTCTGGAAAACCAACAGCACACCCTGTGCATATGATGAAACCTGTGCCACCTCCTGTCATCTGTAACATTGATGCAGGAACAGGCTAACATGGTGCTGATGCACAGGGTGACTTTGATAAATTATAGCAATGGTTGAATGTGTAGCATGTTATCAGCAGTAAAGTGTAATGATATCCTTGAAGGTGTAGCTAAGCAGGCATGATGCATTAAATCTGTAATTAGCAATGTTGTATTGTTTCCACCAGTGTTTATTCCAATTGTGTTTTGTTTGCCCATGTGCCACTTGGCTGATGTGTGTAGTTGTGTCAGCATGTGTTATACAGTGGACAGTAAGTGTGGGGTGTGTGCAACACAGGTTTGCAGGTGTACATTTGTGAACATGGTGGAGGTGCACTGTCTGCATGTACGTGCATATTGGACACATGGACAGGGTGACATGCCCTGTATTGGCCAGTGTTAACACTCCATAGTTTCTGTTGGTGGCCAGTATGCATTGCACTACACACGTTTTGGAACTTGAGTATGCATGCGTGTGTATGACATGGGTTGACACTGTGCTGTGGGTGATGCTGTTGTTACTATCTGTCATTGGTTTGCATTACTAAGGTTAACACTGTCCCAGCTGCATAATCCTGTATTAATGCACACTGTTCACCTACAGGGTTGCATGGACTGTGATATCACAAACACAAGAAACTCTCACTTATACAGTAAAAGTGCATTAGTCTCATGGACCCCTGCCATAAACTAAATATATAATAGAAGGTGTGATGTTATATCAAAAAAGAGTTACATACCAAGAAGGGATAACCTCTCTGGTCAGTATCATTGGGAAAATTCAATCCCTCAATAAACATGCAAGGCAAGCTTCAAAATACAAAATGGCAATGATTCCAAAGACAACACTAAAGCTTTCTTTACTGTTGCTCATAATCTACAGGGGAAATCTCAGATTGGGTCACAGTTAATGTAAACGGTCACAAAGTACACTTATCTGACTGATATTACCAATTCCTTGTCAGACAGTTTGAATGCGGATTTCACCACCCTGTCGCTATACAAGGGCCACAATTCCAGACCTGCAGAACATAATATCTGATGATTCACAGACGCTCTAGTTAAAACATCTCTTTAACAAGGTCCACACCACAGTGGCAATGGTACTGGACAGTGCCCCTGGCTGTGTCATACACAAGCTGACATATGAAGTCACCACTCACCTAAATGCTCTGTCCAGATGGAGCCTCTATACAGGTTACATACATGTGGAATGATATATGGTAATGGTGTTCACAGTCCACAAGGGTTGAGCTACAATGTCTTCTTCTCCTTTCAGATGATCCCATTAGGGGTTGCCACAGTACATCATCTGTTCCATGTCTTCCTGCCCTCTGCATCTTGCGCTGTCACACCATCCACCTGCATATCCTCTCTCACCACAGCCATAAACCTCATCTTAGGCATTCTTCTTTTCCTGTTACCTGGCAGCTTCATCCTTAGCATCTATTTCACAATATACTCTGCATCCCTCCTCAGCACATGTACAAACCAACTTAATCCTGCCTATCTGGCATGGTCTACTAACCTTCAAACCTGGCCTGACCCTCTAATATACTTATTCTTAAACCTGTCCACCCTCGTCACACCCAATGCAAATGTTAACATAAATTGATTAAGGGTAGAACTACAACAGGTCCTGGAAACTCTCACCATATAAGCCAGACCAATGTTATCTGGAAGGCTATGGAGCACAGCATTATGGAACTCATTAACAGAGACATTATGAACCTGCAAACACTGCACCATACCCATTTAGGTTCTCCATAAGCCAGATCATGGCTCCTACACCTAGTAGACTTCAAGCCAGTCAACAAGGCTATAGGTGAGGTAGGGGAGGTCAACACAGCCAAGCTATAGCTCACCAGCAAATCATACCCTTCCCACATACAGGTATTAGACATAACCTCAACAGACTGACCATAAACGATTGTTAGATGATGGCTTGACAACTGACGCACAGATGTAGAACACACAGTAACATCTGCAGCCTCCATGTACTATTCTATGCCACTAACAAGTGGTATTCACCTGCACTCAGTCCTGGGACCACTCCTGTTTGGCATATAGCTTTCTTAGGTACAAGCAAACACAGTAGGGGTATGTTTGCCACGTTTGATGAAAATGCATACTGTGGGCTATACTTTATTCTCCAGATGACACACACATCCTCCAGTAGGGTATCATACAGATAGATACCTGGTGTTAAACTCATGCTGTAAAGCTATAAGCCTAAGAAAGCATAGTTATCCACTTTTAGAAAACAAAGTATCCCCAGAGTACCACATAGGTGGTAGCCCCCAAAATGTGGAACAGGTATTAGTGTATACATAGAGCCATGTGTTAAGTCATCTCTCCTTTGATAATCACATTACCAAAGGGTTTTGGAAATCCCTCTGTGCGGCACATAAGTAATAAAGGGTTTGCATACAGATCCACAGAGGTTGTTGCACACCTATAATGATTAGTCATTTTTGCCAGACTTTTCTTGCTTTGGAACAGGTTTCAAATATACCTCAAGCATAAACCCTCACTCACACTCTTTAATAGAAACCGTGATGAGTGGATGTGAAATGGAAGCCATAGCCCAGAGATCACTGCAGTGGCTATGCTTGTCACAAGCATACAGAAGTGACCTAAGGACTGGAAAGCGCCAGCATGCTCTGGCAAAGATAACACATGCATTCATGGAGAAAGCAGAGTACACAACTATGAAATATTTGAGGTCACATGTATGTATATGGCTTTGCCCCACAGCTACCTTACATGTGTAATGCACATACAGTTGTCATTGTGATATGTCACACTATAAAAATCAAAACCCACTCTACACTGGCTGACTGTGTCACACACCTAGAGCACAGACACACACAGTCAGCAAGTGCAAGATTCAAACTCTTTCCTAACTCCATTATGGATAATGCAGCAGTATGCATTTACACGACATGCTATACACATTACTGGGATGGCACCTTTCCACAGGTATATTTGTAGGATAGTGACATCATCGGACTTGACAAAGATGAGTATACCACTTTTAAGGTGTGTGAGTAGTCTTCAAAAAGGCTGCTCTTTCCCAGGGAGCCACACACACACACAGCTGGGAAGTACAGGATTCAAACCCCTACCTAACTACATTATAATACTACAGCAGTACACATTTACACAACGCGCTATACACATTACTGGGATTGCACCTTTCCACAGGCATATTTGTAGGATGGTGACATCATCGGACTTGACAAAGATGAGTATACCACTTTTAAGGTGTTTGAGTAGTCTCCAAAATGGTTGCTTCTCCCCAGGGAAAGACACACAAACACAGTTGTCAAGTACTGGATTCAAACCCCTACCTAACTACATTATGATACTACAGCAGTATGCATTTTCACAACGCACCGTACACATTACTGGGATTTCACCTTTCCACAGGTATATTTGTAGGATGGTGACATCATTGGACTTGACAAAGATGAGTATACCACTTCTAAGCCCACCTCCAAAAAGGTTGCTCCTCCCCAGGGAGACACACACACATACACACACAGTTGGTAAGTGCGGTGTTCTTAATCCAAACTAAGTATGTCTTTACACTTCAGCAAGCAATATGGTGTTACAGGGTGCAATACAGACATTACTTGCTGACAGTTTGCACAAAGTTTTTTTTTCACATTTGCCAACCTCAGCAAGCTTATCATACTAGGTGTATTGTGAGTGTATTGTATGCATAGGCCATGACCATATCATATATGGGTTGATGCACCACATGCTGGCACACACAGGTTCAGACCTTGAATAGCATCTTACCTTCACCTACATGATAGTGCAATATAACAAAAAGATGATAAACTTCAACAACTGGCTGAGCTTCTGGTGTCATTCAAAGGGGATCCAGTCTCTGTCTGCCTGTGATGACATGATAGACAAGCCTTGTTGCTTCACTACAGATGGTTTGCACCTGTTGCCCTTATGCTTCTGAATACTGGCCAAGGCTCGTGCTGTCCCCATATTACCTTTTTTAGGCAAGGCTCAAAGGTTCATAGGTTCATAGGTAGGTACTAGTCTATTGGCCCTGGGGGCTATACAAGGCCAGCCAAAAAGGTACCCTGGCTTTTGCCACCTAATTTATTTTCCTGTGCCACTGTTGTGCAGAGACACAGAAGTGAGCCCCAGGGTGAATTTTCTATTTCCCATCCAATAATCAAGATTTTCCTTGAAGAGTGCTAATGAGGAGCTTTGTTTGATATAGATAGGTAGTTTATTCTGGAGTATGTGAAGTCTATGGGACAGGAATCTACCCTCCGGCATGTTCTGTTTATTGTGGTTACAAGGTTTAGGTCCCTAGAGCGTGTAGGTTCATAGGTAGGTACTAGGCTATCTGTCCAAGGGCATTTATAAGCCTAGCCAGAATGTGTTGGCTTTTGCCTCCCTTTTAAATTAGTTTCCTGGGCCTCTGTCTAGCAGGGCCACTGAAGTGACCCCAGGTGTAAATTTACAATTTCCCATCCACTCATTAAGATTCCTCTTGAAGAGAGTCTGCAAGGGGCTCTGCCTAACGTCAACTGAGATTCTATTCCAGAGTGAGGGAAGTCTCTGGGGCAGGAATCTATCCCTCCAGCATGTCCTGTTTATTACTTTGCTGAAGTTTAATTCACTGGAGCGTGTGGCTCTAAGAGATTTGTTTTTCTTGAGGTGGAGCATGTCCATTAATTCCGAGTTGGACATGGCCTTATACGTCAGGCATAGATCACCTCTGAACAGGCAGTAAGCAACCGAGTAGAGCTGGAGTTTCTCTAGTCGAGCTGCATAGGGCATCTCTTTGAGGCCCATGATCGTCTTGTTGAAGTACTTCTGTGATCTTACCAGCTGTTGAATGTGCCAATTAAGGTACATACCAAATGGGGCATTGTACTCTATTATGGGCCTAATGAGTGATGAGTAGAGGGGCACAATGACCTCTCTTGATCTGGAGGTGAACCCTTTCATGATTAGGTGGGCTACATAGAAGGAATAACTAACCACTTTGCCAATGTGATTATCAAAGGAGAGGTTACTATCTACTTGGGTCCCCAGGTCCCTAATTACATTTTCGTACCTAGTGGACTACCACCTATGTGGTAATTTGTGGGCACTTTGTTTTTTCCAAAGGGGATGACTATGCAATTTTTGCCATTAAGCTTGAGGCCATGGTTTTGACACCAGGTATCTGTCTCTGTAAGACCCTTCTGGAGGATGTCTGTGTCAGCCAGAGAGTTGATTATGGCCCCCAGTTTACAGTCATCTGGGAACTTGGTCAGCCATAGTCCTCCTGTGCTTGCCTGTACCTCAGAGAAGTATATACTGAACAGGAGGGGTCCCAGGACCGAGACCTGTGGGATGCCACTTGTGACTAGTTTAGAGTCGGACAAGGCACCTGCAACTCTGACCATGTGTGTTCTATCCGTGAGCTAGTTGGCCACCCATCTCGTGACATAGGGGTTAATGTTCAAGCTGGTAAGCTTGTCTATGATGCCAGAGTGGAGAATGGTGTCAAAGGCCTTAGTGAGGTCCAGGTAGGCTGTGTGGATCCAGGTAGGCTGTGTGGACTACCTTCCCTTCATCTATGGCCTTGGTAACTGTTTCAAAGAAGTCAACTAGGTTTAGGAGGCAGGATCTGCCTTTAGCAAAGCCAAATTGGGTAGAGTCCAGTATCTGGAGGTTCCCAATGTCTCTGTTTATGAGTTCAATGATAATTCACTCCATAGCTTTGCAGACCAGGCTGGTCAGGCTTATAGGGCAATAGTTCCCAGGTTTTGTTGTGGCACCGCTTTTGTGGAGCGGGATGACTGTTGCTGTACGCCATTCTTTGGGTACATAGCCTGTGGTAAGGTTGAGTCTGAACAGTGAATGTAGGTGAGGGTTTAGTTCCTTTTGGAGCTCATGTAAGACACAGCCTGGGACACCATCCAGTCCCATTGATGCTGTTCTTAGCTTTGGAGAGGGCTGTTTTTACCTGCATGTCCATGAAGTCTGGGGCTCTGCATTCTTCTGGGATGGACACGGGCCCTTTTGAGGGTGGGGGGGTGAAATTTGCACTGAACTTGTCCACCAGGATGTTGGCAATGTCAGTTGGTTCAGTGTATTTTTTGCCATTTTGCAGTAGCTGAAAGCATATCTGACAGTTGCCACCGAAATATTTGATATAGCTAAAGAAGGCTTTGTGGTTATCTTTAGATTCCTTGGCAATTTTTCCTTAGAAACTGGACTTGGATTATTTTATGAGCAATCGTAGTTTCTTGCTAATAATGATCAGTGATGCCTTTCCTTTTTGGAATTTTGATCTATCATGTGTTAGTTTCCTCCTTCTGTTGTATAGCTTATTTATGGGCAAGGACCACCAGATTGGTTTCTTCTTTTTGGAGGAGTGAGTCTTGGTTTTTATTGGGATGGCTCGATCCATGCTTCCCATAGAATGCACTTGTAAAGGATTCTGCAGATTGGATAGCATTATCCTGTAGCAAGGGAGCTTTGAAACTTTCCACTTCGGTCTTGAGAAGTGTGAAGTTTGCTTCTGAAAAGTTTTTCACAGTGGTTTTGTTAACTGGGGGGTCAGGATGTGGATTTCCAGTGTGGTTACATCATGATCTGATATTACCAGCGAGGGGTTTACCTCTGGTGTGGAACACTGATCCCCCATGTTGGTGATGATCAGGTCCAGTATGTTGTCACCTCTAGTGGGCGTGGTGACCAGCTGTTCCAGGCCATTTGAGTTTATAAACTCTAGGAAGCATTGGGCAAAGGACTTTGTACTCAAGTAATTCTCCCAGTCAGTGTTTGGGTAGTTGAAATCTCCTCATATCATGGTGTTTGGTAGGACCTTTTTATTTCCCAGTGTTCTCAGGAATACTGAGTGAGGGTCCTGAGACAAGGTATGTGATCTGTAGCAGGCTACGATCTGATAAGCAGCTTTGCCCAATGTTAGTTGCACTTGCATGGTCTCCAAGGCCTCATGCTGTGCCACTAACCTGGAGGTGTGGGTATCCTTTATGAAAAAGGATACACCCCCTCCTTTTGTATTTTAGTCTGGGTTTTGGGTCCGACGCTCAGAGGGATTGGGATTTCTTTAAGTGGAGCATGTCCAATAGCTCTGTGTTTGACATAGCTTTGTATATTAGGCAGATATTACCTCTGAGTAGGCGATATGTGACAGAGTAAAGCTGTAGTGTTTTAAGACGGTCTGTGTATGGCATTTCTTTGAGGCCGCTAATCCTCTTTGGGAGGTATTTCTGCAGGCTTTCCAGTTGTTGTAGATGTCTTGTGAGGTACATAGCAAAAGGGGCATTGTACGCTATAATGGATCTAATGAGTGATGAGTAGAGGGGAACAATGACCTCTTCTATTCTGCATGAGACACCTTTTGTGATGAGGTGTGCCACGTAGAAGGATTTCCTGACTACTGTGGCAATGTGATTATCAAAGGAGAGTCTACTGTCCACCTGTGTCCCAAGGTATCTTATCCCTCTTTCGGTGTTAAGTATATTACCACCTATGTTGTAGTTCATGGGTACAGTGTTTTTACCAAAGGGGATAACAATGCACTTTTTGGCATTGAGCTTGAGGCCATGGCTTTGACACCAGGCATCTGTTTCAGTGAGGCCCTTTTGTAGGATGTCCACATCGTTAGTAGTCTCGATTATGGCTCCTAGTTTGCAGTCATCTGGGAACTTCATTAGCCAGAGACCTTCCATGTTAACCTGTACTTCAGGGAAGTAGATACCAAACAGGACAGGACCCAGGACTGAACCCTGTGGTACTCCACTTGTCACTGGTCTGAAGTCGGACTTGGAGTCTGCTACTTTCACAGTGTGGGTTGTGTCAGTGAGCCAGTTGGCAACCCATCTTGTGACATAGGGATTTATACCTAGTTTAGTGAGTTTATCCATAATTCCAGAGTGGGGGATGGTGTCAAAAGCCGTGGCAAGATCTAGATAGGCTGTGTGAACCACCTTACCCTTGTCTATGGCTTTGGTGACTGCTTCAAAGAAGTCTATCAGGTTTAGGAGACATGATCTGCCTTTTACAAACCCAAAATGGTTGTGGTCCAGAGTTTGGAGATTACCAATGTCTTTGTTTATAAGTTCCATGATGATACGTTCCATGGCCTTGCAGACCAGGCTCATCAGGCTAATGGGGCGCTAGTTCCCGGGGTCCATGGTGGCTCCCCCCTTGTGTAGTGGGATAACCATTGCTGTGCACCATTCAGCAAGCACAAAGCCTGAGGTGAGGCTATGATTGAACATGGTAAGTAGGTGTGGTGCCAGTTTATTCTGTAGTTCATGTAGATCACAGCCTGGGATGTAATCTGGTCCCATGGATGCTGTGTTCCTGGCTTTGGATAGTGGTTTTTACCTGTGCAGCCATGATGACAGTAACTTTGCATTCTTCCAGTATAGAGATGTGCTCTTTCATGGGTGAGAGGGGGGTAAAGTTTGCACTGATCCTATCTGCCAGGCTGTTGGCAATATCAGTTGGGTCTGTATATTTAGTGCCATTGTGCTGTAACTCAGAGCAGATCTGAGTGTTGCCATTGAGATTCTTGACATAGCTATAGAATGCTTTGTGGTTGTCTTTAGAATCAGTGTCAACTTTGTTTTCATAACTAGCTTTGGAGGATTTTATCAGGGATTGCAGCTTCTTCCTGAGGCTGACCAGGGAGCTCCTCCACTCATGGGATTTTACCCTCTTTTGCAACAGTTTCTTCCTTCTGTTGTGCAGTTTGTTTATGGCATGGGACCACCAGATTGGCTTCCTTTTCTTGGAGGATAGCATCTTGGTTCTGTTTGAGATAGCACGATGCATACACTCATGTAAGTGCTTATAAAGTGCAATTGTGAAGAATTCAGTAGTTGTAACAGTATTGTCCATCTGCATGGGTGTCCTGAAGTTCAGCACTTCTGTCTTAAGAAGCATGAAGTTGGCTTTGGAGACATTTTTAACATTGTTTCCTTAATGGGGGGGTCCAGAATGTGGATATGTAAGGTAATTAATTAGCTTATGGTCAGATGGGACCAATGAGGTGTTGACTTCAGGTGTGGAACACCAGTCACTCAGGACAAACCAAACCCCATAACCAAACCAAATAACCGCAAAGTTAGCTAAATGCTACTCATTGCCAGAAGTCTCAGCCTCCAAATGCACACACTCCAGGCACTTCTCAGTATGGAGAATATTGATATCTGTGCAGTAACAGAAACCTAGTTCAAGGCTCCAGAGAGCACACCAGCACTACCAGGATACTACTCATTCCATACCTTCCAGAATCAGGACCTGGATCATAGCACATAGGGTGGGGATGTATCCATATTCATCAAGGATACCTACACCTCTCTCTACATGTTTTGTACAGGATATGTACCCATAGAATGTTACACAGCAACATTCTTCACACTCCACAGGGGTGGTGCCACAAAAAACCCTTGGCATTCATGCTCTATGAGCCTGACGAGTCTGCTCTTTAAGGCAATAGAGCCAATCATAATGGAAGTCAACAATAAAGAGATTGTAAACCTTCACATAGTTGAGCACACCCAGTTTGGCTTCGTCATATGCAGATCATGCCTCCTGAACTGGGTGGATTTCTTTGAGACCGTTACCCAGGCTACAGATGATTGAAATGAGCTCAACACAGCCTACCTATACCTCACTACAGCCTTTGACACCATTCCCCAGTCAGGTATCATAGATTAACTCACCAACCTGGGCATGAATCCATACATCACAAGATGGATTGCAAACTGGCTCACAGATAGATTCCACAAATTAAGAGTTGCTGGCTCTACACCGGTAACAACTGGTGGCCCCCAGGGTTCAGTCCTGGGGTCCCTCCTGTTTGGTATAGACTTCTCAAATGTACATGCCAACACAGGAGGGTTGTGGTTGACTAAGTTTGCTGGGAACTGTAAAGTGTTTGCCATAACAGATTCCCCGGATGACACAAATATTCTCCAGAAGGGACTCTATGAGACAGATGTGTGGTGTCAGAATCATGTTCTCAAGCTCAATGTGGAGGAATGCATAGTGATCCCCTTTGGTGAAAACAAAGTACACACAAACTACCACATATGTGCTACCCCCTTAAAACTGACAAGGTAATAAGGGATCTGGGGACACAAGTAGATAGTCATCTTTCCTTTGAAAACCATGTTGCCAAAGTGATTGGGAAATCTTATGTGGCCCACCTAATCAACAAAGGGTTTGCATCAGGATCCGAAGAGGTAGTGGTGGCCCTCTACTCTTAAGTCATCAGACCCATCACTGAGTACAATGCACCATTTTGGATGTACTCAACTATGCATATCCAGCAGCTGTAGAGACCACAGAGGTACCTCACCAAGAGGATTACTGGCCTCAAACAGTTGTGTTATGCAACACAACTGGTAAAACTAAATCTATTATTCGTTGCGTACCACCTACTCAGAGGCACACTCTGCCTAACATACAGAGCCATGTCCAACACATAACTGCTGAGCATGCTCCATCTACAAATAACAAAACTGAGTCACCCTACACACTTCAGGGATATGAACCTCATCACAACAATGAATACAACATGCTGGTGGGATAGAGTACCATCCCAGACACTTGCCTTACTGTGGAACAGAGTCCCAATGTACATCAGACAGAGCCCCTCGCTGACACTCTTCAATAGGAACCTTGACGAGTGGATGGAAAATAGACAATTCACGCCAGCCATCACATCAGCAGCCCCACTAAAAAGGGGCTTAGGGTACTAACTATTAGAACAAGGGCTTGGGAGACTACCCAATGGGGTGGTGAAAGCTGCACAACTTGCCTAGGCTAACATATGCCTTATTGAAGATAGGTTCATAGGTATGTAGTAGACTATGTGACAGGTACATGTCTACAGATAGTAGATGTGTACTTCATTGTACCGTCATGTTGTACAGCAGGCACATGGACCACATACACTGTAATGCTTACAGATACTGGTGGCTGTTATGTACACTGGGTGAAATGTGCACCTCATGTCTTTTGTGCCATTGGGATGTGTGCTGGGTGGGACAGTCCTGGATGGCTCTCTGTCATGGTCACCCTCTTACACACATCTCTGCTCATCCATCTTTGGCTTATTATACTGTGTTCCCCCTACATATAGATATAGGTACATAGGTAGGTAATAGGCTATCTGCCTGAAGGCATATATTAGTATGGCCAGAGTGTGCAGCTATCACCACCCATGGAGTTAGTTCCCTAGGCCTCTGTGTAGTAGAGCTGATGAAGTGGTCCATGGTGTGACAGTTCAGTTTCACATACACTCATCAAGGCTCCTCTGGAGGAGTGTCAGTGAGGGACTCAGCTTAATGTAGGTTGGGAGGGAGCCTAATCCAAAGAAAGGGAAGTCTGCGAGTTATTAATGTATCCCTCCAACATGTTATATTTATTGTTGTGATGATGATATCCCTAGAGCATGTAGTACAGTGAGCCTGGGGTTACTTCAGATAGCACATGCACATCCATTCTGCACTGGACATGGACCTGTCTGTTGGGCAGAGATCACCTGAGTAGACAGTATGCAACAGAGTACAGATTGAGTTAAATTCAGTCTTGTTGCATGGGGCAACTGTTTGAGGCCAGTAATGCTCTTGTTGAGGTACGATATTGGTCTTTCCAGCTGCTGAAGGTGCCTAGTCAGATTCATTGCAAGTGTGTTGTGGTACTCTATGATGGGTCTGATGATTGATGGGTAGAGGGAACCTCCTTTGACCTACATGCAAAGACCTTGGCAGTTTGTGGGAACATATAGCATGATTTTCTAACCACTTTGTGAATGTGTTTCTGGAAGTAGTGATGACTATCCACATGTGTCCATAGATCCCTTATTATTACCTCCATATTTAGGGTATTGGCACCTATGTGGTATTTGTATGACTGTAGCTCAAGCCCATAAGTTTGACACCACATCTGTCTGACTGAGACCCTTTTTAAGGATGTCTCTGTTGTCCCAAACATTGATTATGACAATCTTTTTGCAGTCATCCACAAACCTTGCTAAACATAGCCCTCATGTTTGACTGCATTTCTGAAAAGTATACACCAGACAGAAGGGGTCCCAGGAATGAGCCATGGGGGCAGCAGCTGTTACCAGCTTGAACAGGAGACCACAATTCTTACCTTGTGGGATCTATCTGTCCTGCTGGCATCAACAAATGTAAAATAAAAATAAAAAATAAAATCTGTGCCCCAATTGGCAATCCATCAGATGACATATGTGTTTATGCACAGGTTGTTGATTTTGTGGATACGACATGTGTGTGGGATGTTGGAAAAGGGCTTTTCAAGGTCTTTGTAGGCCACGTGTAGCTCATTTCATTGATGCATGTCCTGGGTAACTGCCTTAAAAACTGTCTAGCAGGTTTAGAAACCATGATCTGCCCCTAACCAAACCAAAATGGGTAGGGTTGGGTGTTTGTAGGTTCTCAATAGCTCTGTTTATGAGTTCCATAATGATGGACTCCATGGCCTTGCACATCAGGCTTATTAGGCTTATAAGACAATAATTCCCATTGTCTGTTGTGCACCAACACTCGTGGAGTGTGCCAAACGTTGCTGTAACCCATTCAACAGTTTCATATCCTGTACAGATGGTGAGTCTCAACAGACTGTTCAGGTGCCGGGTCTGTTTGTTTTGGAGTTCACATATGACACAGCCAGGGAAACCATGTTATCCCATACACGCTGTGTTATTAGGTTTGAAAAGAGCTGTTTAACCATTGTATATGTGATTTCTGGGTTTTCACAATCTCCAGGTTTAATAATGGGCCCTTTTGTCAGTGAGAAGGGGGTAAATATGTATGAACCTGTCTGACAAGATGTTGGCAATGTCAGTCATGTACATGTATTCATTTACAATTTGCACTGACTCAGAACATATATGAGTTTACATTGATATTTTATTACATAGCGAAAGAAAGCTTCATGGTTCTCTATGGACTCTTTGACCATGGCTTGGATAATGTTAGGAGTGCTCATTGTTTCTTGATGATACTGATCGGAGAATTATTGATCTTCTTTTCTTTTTTCACTTTCTTTGAACAACTTAAGTACTTGGAGTGCATAGTTTGATTATGACAGGTGTCCAATATATTATATGGGTCTGTTTTCATATCAGTGTGTGCACAAGGCAGGATTGGTGAATGGTGACAAGTGTCTGGAGTAAGAACTGCAATTGCCAGATATGTGTGGCCCACTGCTGTACTCAGACATGGCCTAAGTGTGTGAGCATGCCCAGTATGAGCATATATACTATATGTGTGTGAAAATCATGT
>NC_056745.1:692907533-692932533 GCF_019279795.1 Protopterus annectens
TGAAATGATTTATTGTGGTTTTATTTTTTTATATCACAAAAACCTGGCAGTTTAACAGGGGTGTGTGTCTAAACTTTTTATATCCACTGTGTGTGTGTGTGTGTGTGTGTGTGTGTGTGTGTGTGTGTGTGTGTGTGTGTGTGTACATATATATGTATATACACATACATAGACATAGCTATAGATATAGTTATGACTACATGACACTTAGTCATATACTCATATATACAAACTTACCCTGGTGATCATTAGCCTAGTATGAACCTGTGAATCTATGAACAAGATCAACAAAAATGGTCAATCCAGAAAAAATATTGAACATAAAAAAATAGTATTTTTTGCAGGAGGCAAGCTACCACCTGCTCCCCTGTACCACCCATGTGAGGGCCACACTCCCCAGACTTCTGCTAATTATGTATACAAACTCTGAAATTGCTCTACATTGAGGAAAGAACAAATTCCCTGATCTCCAATGTTCACTGTCTTACATAGAAAAAAGGCCAGCAATGTTCAATCAGCTGATTTTTGGTCAACTGTACTGTCTTTTTTTTCTGTATGATGATCACACAATTTAATCACCTAACTAGCACTCATTTAGACAGACAGATAGATAGATAGATAGATAGATAGATAGATAGATAGATAGACAGACATAGATAGATAGATAGATAGATAGATAGATAGATAGATAGATAGATAGATAGATACATAGACAGACATAGATAGATAGATAGATAGATAGACAGGTATTGCAACATGCTGAGACTGTTTTGAGCCTGAAAGTATTGTAGAAAAACTTAGATAATTGTGATATTGTAACATGGTGATGAAGAAAGTGTATGATATTGTCCAAAGTCTTGTATAATTGTGATAATGTATTTTATTGATGATGGAAAATGTGTGAAATGTATTGTTAGAATAGATGGAGTGTGGGAAAATTCTCACACCAATTCTGATAGCTGTTAGCCAAATCATATGGATTCTTTTGCCAGTTGTACTTGTAGAATAGAAAGCAGCCTGAAGGCTAAATCAAAGAAGTTAATTCCTCAGTGATGGTATATTCAATAAGTACTGAAATGAAGACCTGGATGTCTATCAAGGTCTGAACAGTATGATCAGTGTTAAACCTGTTTTGAGGCTAAAGCAATTAATTATATGATATTTCTAGGCAGGTGTACTACAATTGGTTGTTTTAAATGTCTTGAAGTTATTTACGTTTTTCTTGAAATTATTTTATTGTACATGGAGAAAGAGTTTTTAATCTAAGGCTTTGTCATTTATGTGTTTACATTAAACAAGATTATGGCAAATGATTGGCAAGCGAGTTTTATGATTATTTGAGAGATTTCTGTGCTCAGCATTTGGCCTTCCATTTCTTTTTTGTTTGAATGGTCTGAGAGAGGGTTAGTCTATGGAGTATAACTTGCGGGCTATGCCTGGTTGAAGTACCTGTTTGGGAGTTGAAAATAAGGCCTGAAGAAACCTACATTCTTAAAGTGAAATGTGAAAGTATCCGCACTTAGAGCTGAAAGTGGGACATAAAAGACAGTCTTACAGCCTGGATCTTTGCTTTTAGTTTATTGCTTTTAGTTGTGAAAGAGCCTTTATCCTGGAAAGGCTATGTAAATCTGGACTACTATTATGAAGGTACTGATAATTTTGTGATTGTAAAGCCAGGTTGGTTAAAGTTTTTGTTGTAGAAGCTACACAAATGTTAATTTTTGTGCATTTCCTGTTGTCAGTGTCTTGGTTTCTGCACTGGTGGAGAATGTGAGCATTTCAGGTACAAACTTATGCCTGATGTCCTGAGATATAATCTGTTACTACCCAAGCAAATTTGGTATATCCTATTTATGGAAGCAATATTGAGGAGTTTTGTATAACGCAGCTGTGATCCTGTTTAGTATTTAAATATGGTTCTAAATTTGGGAAGAGTACAATTATGTTTCTGTCATCTGAATTGTTGCTGTCTTTGTTTTACATCTATAGTTTAAAGACAGGCCAATGTATTGAGTTTCAGCCTGTTTTGTACTTTTCCACTGTTTGGGACTGTGTAACTGCAAGTAACTTAGGAAAATGTTTTTTCAGTGGATTAGTGAGTTCAGAACTGTTGATAAACACTTTGATCTGGCGTAACTGAATCAATGAGGTTTGTTAATTTTTACAAGAAAAGAAAATACAAACAAGTATAAAATGTTTGGTACAATAGCACCTACGGACCTTAACTGTGTGCTACCTAACAAAAGAGGTTGTAGGACAAGAACTAGTTCAAGTGTATGCATAAAACCATGTTTATTTTAAAAAATAACAAATTCTCTACTGAGACTGTTAAGCAAGGTGTGGAAAATGAAAGTGAATGGAATGTTAAATGAAAACTGATTGGAAAAGCTGTGATGATACTGTTAGACCTTGGTTGGAAAGAGACATTTTTGTGCATACAAAATGCCTTAGCAACACTGAAAAATGTAAGGGGAGTATTAATAAGACATTTATAAAGTTTAGGTTATGCTATGCTGATATACAGATCATTTATAGTAATGGGCTAACATTCTTATCTATAATAGGATATCATAATTGGAAGAGATTTCCTTTATTCAAAAATTTTATTTTTATTTATTATATTTTACATTTGTTAACCGGGAAAGTCCGACTGGATTTATGTCCATTTTCAGCGGAGGCCTGGGGAGAAAAGCTCCACATTTGCAAATAAGTGACACTTTAAAGTTGTGGTTACATAGAAATCTAAACATTAACAAATCACTGACAATTTATAGTCAAGGTTACATTTGAATCATGCAACATTGTAGGTTTACGGATAAATATACAGAGATAACATTTTACATCTTTGAAGTGTGTACAAAAGAAAGAAGAGTATTCACAGATTGGATGTAAGGATGATAGTTAATAGTAAAGGTGGTTAGCTAAGAAGGGAAGTTATTGTAAATAGTATGTAGAGGGGTAGAAGAGCATAGCCTCAGAATGGATAGTATAATAAGTTATCTTCCTGATAATAGAATTCTAATGGTTGTTGAGAAGTGTATGTTGTCTGGGTGGAGAATGGTTATTATTGGGTATTTCTCCTATGTGAGCTGTGTTATTCCTACCTTTTTCTTGTTATTTTTGGGGTTAGTCTGGGTTTAGACATGAACATAGCCAATCCCTGTTTATATACATCTTTAGGGATATTTTGAATTGGGGCAAGGAGGATGTAGTGGTTAGTTTAGCAGGAAGTGAGTTCCATTTCTTCCAGCAGAGTTGGAGAATAATGATTCTCCAGCTGAGTTGTTGGCTTTGGTAGATTGTACTAGCATTCTGTTGGATGAGCGGAGGTATGCTAGGTTGCTGTAGGGGGTGATAATATTAGCCATAATGGGTGTACTGGTAGGTTGGTAGAGGGTTTTATGAACTATGAGTTGGCTATACTGGAGCTGATTGGGTAGTTCTAGCCAGCCTAATTTGTGAAGATTCTGACAGTGGTGGGTTCAGTAGGCTGAGCCTTTGGCAAATCTAGCTATATTGTTATAGCAGCTAGTGATTCTGTTAAGGTTTGATTTGCTTAGGTTTGTGAGGATGGGTGAGGCGTAGAGAAGGGTTGACAGCAGATGTGTCTGAGCTATGGCAGTTCTGGCAGATGGGGTTAAGAATTGCCTATACAAGGAGCCTATTTATTTTGTTAATTGTTTTTATGGTTTTATCTATATGAGCATCGTACTTCAGATTATTATCAAAGATTATTCCAAGAGGTTTAGTGCAAAGTTCAGGAGAGATTATGGTGCCATTGTTAGATAAGCTTGTAATTATTGGTGATGTTAGCTTATGGGTAGGGGTTTGGTTTTGTTTGGGTTCAGTAGGAGACGGTGACTATTAAGCCAGTTCTCTACTTTGCTGAACTTGATTTGGGATAGGGATTGTAGTTCTGTGGGAGTAGAGGCAGAGCAGATAAGTGTGGAGTCATCTGCATACTGTATACATGTCGCATCTGGGATAACTTTGGGTAGGTCATTAATGAATATTGAGAAAAGGATGGGACCCAATATAGAACCTTGGGGTACTCCAAGGGTGACAGGTAGAAGGAGGATAGATTGTCTTTCCATAGAACAGCTTGTTGTCTGCCATGCAGGTAAGAGTGGAACCAGTTGATTACTGGGTTGTCTAAGGAAAGTGATTTTAGTGAGTCTAGGAGTAGGTGGTGATTCACCATGTCGAATGCTTTTGATAGATCGAGAAAGAGGGCAGAGGAGAGCTTATTCTGATTACGGTTGTGATTTATTGTGTGAGAAAAGGAGAGAAGGGCAGTAGTTGTACTATGGGCGGGTCTAAATCCGTGCTGGGATGGGGCAAGGAGAGTATTCTGAATAAGGTGAGTTAGAATTTGCTTATGTATGCATTTCTCCATTATTTTGGCTATGGAAGATAGGATGGCTATAGGTCTGTAGTTAGAGAGTTCAGTGGAGTTTCCCCCTTTATGAAGTGGAATAATGTGGGAGATTTTCCAGATTGGAGGGGGGTGTAGGATTCGTGGATAGTATGATTGATTAAGATGGAAATGGGGTATGCTATTTCATTAGCAGCCTTTTGCAAAAACTCCACAGGAAGTAGGTCTGCTGCCAGAGTGGTGGGTTTTAGTTTCTTAAGTAGGGATTTAATGTAGTCAGTGGGGATAGGATCAAATTTGAAGGGAGGGACATTTACCTGAGTGGATGTGATAGTAGTAGAAGTGTTGGGAGATAGATTATTAACTAGGGACTGGACTGTTTCTGTGAAGAAAGTATTAAAGGTCTTTGCAACACATTTAGGAGGTAGTTGTAGGGTAGCTGAGGGGGTTGGGGTTGAGGATTTACCTGGGTGGAGCAGTTTATTAAGACCTGACCAGAATTTTTGAGGCTGATTTTGGTGCTTCTGCTTTAAATTGAAATAGTAATTTTGTTTGTCTAACACAATAGACTTTTTTGCCTTGTTTCTCATTTATTTGTATCTGATGTGGGCTTGTGGGGATTTGGTGGATCTCCAGGAGGTCCATGCTGTGTTTCAAGCAATAAGTTTTTGTCTAGTACTATTGGTTAGCCAAAATCTATGTAAGACTGGAAATGAAGAAAACAGGAATCCCTTGGAGCAACTTAGTGTACCGTAAGACCTACAAATACATGCCTAAAATGGAGAGTAGTTAAGAAACCCAGTTACTAACAAAAGTGAAAGACAACCATAAGTGCCTCTCTTTAGCATATGAGATGATGCCAACTGCTAGAGGCATTAGAAACATTATAACGAATACTGGTACTTGAAAAGGAAAAGAAAAACAACAGGATGCATTTAAGACACGTATCCTCATAACCAAGAAAGGGTGCGAGACAGATTACTGCATTAAAACATGAAGTGCTAGTTTCATGGCAGGAAGATAAACTGGAAAAAAACAGTCTGACCTACTGACAGATACACTTGCTGCTAATAAAAGTGAGGTTGAGGTTAGATTCCGTAAGAAAAGTAGTAAGAACTTCTAAAGGGACAAGACCCTTATTTTGGTTAGCAAACTTAGAAGGTTGCATACCACGAGGCATGGCTAACTCAAAAGCAAAAAAAAAAAAAAAAAAAAAACAGTATTTGTAAAAATAAAGGTTTTGCACACCAAAGTGTAACAGCCTGTTGAGGAAGTGCATGCAAAAACAGAATTAGGGAAAATAATGATCTTGGATAATTACTTTCAACCTGCTAGGACGTAAAGAACAGCCTTCAAGAAAGATTCTGTGGAAGTACAATATTTGTATGAAAATTATTGCAACCTGCTGTAACAAGGCAGTATGCAGAATCTAAAGTAGTAATCATAGTCACTGAATATCGTAGCCTGCTAGAACAGAGAGTGGAGCCAGTGGAAGGAAAGAGATGCATACACTAAACCAGTACAGCCTGAAATGTTACAAAGCAGAGAACAAAAGTTTTATTTCAGCCGAGAGTGTTACAGATCAGAGGGCAGACAAATCACTGCAGCTTGAGAGTACTTGTTAGAAAAATATGTATCAATATGTGTATGCTTAATGCCAAATTAATAATCAAGTGTTTTTAATACGCTTTTCATTCTATTTCTCATGCACTGTGATTTATATAAATTGAGTTTCATATGAGACTGAAAATATGCTTTACTAAAACTGCAGCATGCTTACTGAAACTGGTAAGTTGCCCTCTGACCTAGTAACTGCTAGCACAGCAATATTCTAGTTTATGCCTTGTGGAAATGTACTTGAGAAGCAGGTGTTAATCTGCTAGGTCAGAAGCATATGAATAGACAATATACCATTTAATAAATGTAATGATTCTAGACAAACAGCCTTGTTCAGAGGATGGGAACCTCTGCAGCTGCAGTAGTTTAAAGATAAGGTAGACAAAGGTTTATTAGAGAAATGAACTGCTAAAATTGTGTTCGATTTAGCCATAGTATCTTGAATGTAACATAACAAGTATCTAACTGAAAGTAACCAAGGCCATGTTGTTTTCCTCAGGAAGTTTCACATAAAAATTGTTTAAATCAGCAGAAAATCATGGGAAAGATGGTCAGCAGATGATGACCAAAAGGTGGTAATTCGTTACGTCAGCATGGTAGGACAGAATTAATTTGATAACCTATAAAAATGAATGCATTTCCTGTTTCTCGTTAGACAAACTCTGTATTAGCACGTTTTTGTCTCCTTGCTGCAAGATTAAAGTGCCTTAACCTGAACCTACCGTGTTTTGATCATTTTTAAAGTATATTTTTCCTTTGACAGATTGGTCCTTCGAGCCAGAAAACGTATCTCTCGCTCTGGACCTAGGTCCTAGGAATTGGGCCTGGTGGCATGCATCCGTACAGAGAAGAGGCCAAATCGGCTTTTCTGTTTTGAAAGACCTCCGACTGAATTGTCGTTCGAAAGAGGCCAGCCACTGTTTCTGATCTGGGATTGGAGGACGAGTCAACGATCCGGTGGATCACCTCACGGCGGGTCAGGTAAGGAGGAATTACCTTATTTCTGTTTCAAGATCAGGGACTAGTTACAGAACCGTTTTTTTTTTTTTTTTTTGTCAGGTAAATTTGTCTATGCAAATTAGGGACAGAAGAAGGGGTTACTGTTTTTTGTCATAGATCAGGGAAACAGAATAGGTAGACAGTTATTCTAGATAAACTGTGAAAAAGGTGTAGACTTGTGGTACCACGTGATAGAAAGGGTTACGTAACAATTTACAGCTTAGCTAAGACACCAATGGGAAATCAGTGGACAAAAAGTTCCCGGGACACGCCCCTAACTGAAGATGTGAAGTATATGCAATTACAGCGTGCCGATAATATTAAATATTATACCAAATGGGTCGATAAGTACAAATTCGAGGGCAATTTAGATAAACTTGCACTTATGAAACTTGTAAAACAGTTAAAAATAGACGCGAAAGGTCAATTAAAAAAGCAGAGACAATTAGGAGTCCCTCAGCCACACAGGTGGCTTGAGGAAGCAAATCGTAGGGAGCAAAGAATTAAAAATTCAAAAACAATATTTTTAGACAAAGAAGATAATAATTTAGTAATAGCGACGGCCCCTCCTTTGCCCCCTCCACTTCCGTTACCAGAATATGAAGCGAGTGGATGAGCTGATCCACCTCCGCTATACCCAGCTGTCCCTGCAAAAGCACAACCGTTCGGCAGGGATCCCATCGAGACCAGGTCTCGAACATGCGACTTGAGAAGGGAAATTGAATTAAATGAATTAAATAGAGCATCACAAGCTATGAGCAAAGAAGAGATATGCCCGCTCATAGAAGTACCGAATCCTCAGGCAGGACAGACAGGACAAGATCCGACTCTTTTAGTTTATAGACCATGGACACCGGAAGATATCCGGAAAGCCACAGAAGGTATTCCCCACCCAAAGGTGAATTTTAGAAAATTTTTAGAAGACTTACAGGGTATGAGATTAAGTTACCATTTGAATGGAGAGGAAGTAGAAAAAGTAGACAGACAAATTGTAGGTCCAGATTGGCACATGATTTGTGGCAGCTGGAATCCTCGTGATGCACAACTTAGACCACTCCCACATACTGATGCAGAATTGGATGGCAGAGTGAAGGGTCTAACAGACCGAATCTCTGAAAAGTGGAAGCCTAGGGCTGATTGGACTTGTATTAATCAATGCATACAGCAAGAAAAAGAAACAGTAGATGGGTACTATGCCAGATTATTAGAGTGCTTTAACAATCATAGTGGCATGACAGTTCCTGAAAATCAAACAAATGATTCCCGTGATGAACAACAATTGAAAAATGCATTTTTAAAAGGTTGTATTGCACCTATTAGTAGCTTCATTACGAAGCATATGATAGATCATCGAACAAGTAGGTTACAAGCCTTACTTGAATATGCTAGACATGCAGAAAGACATTTTTATAGTAAAAAGAAAAAGAAAACCCAAGTATTTTCAGCAGAAGATGGGTCAGAAGTATTTGTAGTACAAACTGGGAAAAAGGGTAAGAAAAATACCCAGGGAAATAAACAATCTGACAAACGATCAGAAGATTTCGAGGAAAGAAAGAAAAAGGGTGAGTGTTTTAAGTGTGGGGAAAAAAGGACATTTAGCAAGGGATTGCAGGCTAAACAAGAAGGCGACTACAGAAAATAAGGAGGATAAGGAATGACTATATGATAGTCAGGAATCATTAGAAGAGAGTGAGCAGGGAAAGGTAAGTGTAAATGTGATAGCAGGAGAAGAGGATGTGACACAAGGGGTAGAGGATGTATATGAGTACACAGATGTAGAAGAAAATGAAATTTTAGACCTAGCTCTTTTGAGCTTAGACCTTTACTTAGCAGACACGAAACCGGAAGTGACGCTTCTGGTGGAGGGGAGGGAAGTTAAATTTTTGTGTGACTCAGGGGCTTCACGCACCCTGATACACCCTTCCAAACTACTGGAAGATACAGAATCACCAGATTATATACTAGTGAAAGCAGCTAATGGACAGCTGTATTGGGAGCCACTCTCCCGTGACATTACAATAATAGACCCTGTTTCAGGGATGACTCAGAAAAGTAAAATTGTAGTTTCTGCAAAATGCCCAGTGAATCTTTTGGGTAGAGATTTGATGCAGATATTTGGCATAGCCGTAGTTCCAACCATGCAGGGTATGGAAGCACAGCGACAAATGGACACTTTTGTAGTGCGACCGGAGGGTGAAATGTATTATTGGTACAGCCAGGACTTGGTTACGACTGGTCCAGGGGCAGTAACCGAAGAACTAATGAACGTAGCTATCAGCAAGTTCCCCTCCCTCGACATTGACAAACAGCATTTGTTGCATTGTACTCTATATTACTGTAATAGACCAGGTCCTGATAAAGATTATGAACAAGAATTGTTCCAAAACCATGCAAACAGGCTAGTATTGCGAAACTTGTACTGGGATGCAGAAGGGAACAGTGTAGCAAGCTGTTCATTGCCCCAGGAATTTTTAGCACTTTACAAATCTAATCGACTGCCCCATGTTAGTTTGACTAAGAATAAAACCTTATAATGGGCAGACTTAGGTGAAAAAGTCACGAGGTGGGAAAAACAGACAGAACTAGAACTCTCAGAACAGGGAGTACAGAAACAGAAATTGAATTGGATCACACAGGCACACCCAGCTGTACACTCACAGGCTAGTGAGGATAGTTGAGTATTACTCTTATTGGAAGAAGAGGAAAAAGCCTTGCGAGACATACCAGACATTCTCTGGTCAGCAGGGAAATCAGATGTAGGACTAATACGAACAGCAGGACCAGTTACCATAACACCAAAGTCAGCTTTTAGGCCCCAAAAAAGACAGTATCCCTTGAGAAAGGATGCAGAGGTAGGAATCAAACCTATCATAGCAGCCTTACTTAAGGAAGGAGTCTTAATAGAATCTCCTGATTCACCATGTAACACACCTTTATTTCCTGTCAAGAAAGCAAACAGGGAATGGCGTATGGTCCAAGACTTACAAGCAGTGAACAATGCAGTTATACCCAGAGCACCAACGGTGCCAGATCCACACACCTTACTGAATGATTTAAAGCAAGAACAGAAATATTTTTCAGTGGTAGACATAAGTAATGCATTTTTCTTGATACCGATACACCCTGACAGCCAATATTGGTTTGCATTTACATTTCAGGGAAAGCGGTACACATATACCAGATTACCACAGGGGTATTGTGAAAGTCCTACAATATTTGCACAGGAAATGGCAAGCAACCTGGCGGGATTTATCCCACCGAAAGGTAGTCAGATTCTACTTTATGTAGACGACATTCTGCTGGCAGGCCCCACCCAGTAAGAATGCAGAGAACACACGATAGCTTTGTTACAATTTTTAGCTACTCAAGGTCACAAAGTAAACAAGGACAAGTTACAGCTTTGGAGAAAACAAGTTAAATACTTAGGATATGTAATATCCAAAGAAGGTAGAATATTAGATGAAGACAGAAAAACAGCGATTTTACAAGCACCTAGACCAACTACCAAGAAGGAAATTATGTCCTTCCTGGAAACTACTAATTTTTGTCGGAGTTGGATACCAAACTATGCTTTGGAATCTGCTCCACTGGCTGATTTAATATTTAAAAAAATGATGGCTGCACAGGATTTATTACAATGGACACCTGAAGCAGAAGCAGCTTTCTGTAAGCTGAAACAATTGATAGCATCATCCTTAGTTTTAGGATTACCAAACTATAACAAGCAGTTTATCCAGACTGTAGATTGTAAGCAAGGTTATATGACATCAGTATTGACACAGCAACATGGGGACAAACAACGCCCCATAGCTTATTATTCATCACAGTTAGATGCAGTGGCGTGGTCTTTGCCCCCACTGTGTACAAGCAGTAGTTGCAGCTGCAATGGCAGTGCAGGCTTCAGCCTCAGTAGTATTGTTCCACCCTCTCACATTGAGTGTGCCTCATGCAGTTGCAATTATTTTACTGCAAGAAAAAGTAGCATATCTTTCTCCAGCTAGGCATCTTTCCTGTATGACCATTCTGTTGAGCCAACCTCATATGACAATTGAACGATGCACAACTTTGAATCCGTCAACTTTGCTTCCAACCCCTGCAGATGGCAAACCGCACTGCTGCCTGCAGGAAATTGAGCAAAAGACATTATACCTAGACAATACCTTACGGATGTTCCCTTGGATGATGCCGAGGTGACATGCTATGTGGATGGCTCGTGCAGGAGGGGTCCTACAGGACAGAACCTAGTGGGGTATGCAGTCATTTCTGATACTGAAACTTTAGAAGCAAAATCTTTACCACACAACTTATCTGCACAAGCAGCAGAATTGATTGCCTTAACAAGGGCATGTACCTTAGCAAAAGGTAAGAAAGTGAACATTTATACTGACAGTCAGTATGCTTTTTCTACTGTACATGTTTTTGCGCAACAGTGGAAAAATAGAGGAATGATAACATCTACTGGTAAACCGATTAATCATGCGCAACTTATTTTAGACTTGTTAGATTCAATTCAGTTACCTAAGAAAGTAGCTATTTGCAAATGCGTAGCTCATACAAAACAGGATAGAATTTCAAAAGGTAATGCACGGGCTGATACAGCTGCAAAGCAGGCAGCTTCAGCCACAGAAACTTTTCTTTTGAGTGAGGAATTACAACCCTCAGAGACTTTAGATTTAGTAAAGTTAAAAACAATGCAGACACTTACTACAAATATTGAGAAACAAAAGTGGATAAAACGAGGAGCAATCCTCGAAATGGGACTGCACATCTCCAAGGAAAATAAACCGATTTTGACATCTAATTTGTTTAGATATGCAGCGTTGTTGAGCCATGGGCAGAGCCATGTCTCAACAGGGGGGATGGTACAGTTAGTGAATCGAGTATTTACAACCTATGGGTTTACAAACTAAACAAAAAAAATTTGTGCAGCATGCCATGTTTGTAACGAGCATCATGCACAAGGGGCATTGAAGCCTAAGCGAGGGAATTTTCTGACACCACCATATTCACTCCATACTATCTGTATGGACTTCATAGAATTGAATAAATGTGAGAATAAGAAATACTGCCTAGTTATTATAGACATGTTTTCCAAATGGGTAGAAGCATTTCCAACTAAAAATCCAGATGCAGCTACGGTTGCAAAGGTCCTTGTTAAAGAAATTATACCCAGATTTGGGATACTGGAAAAGATTTATAGTGATAACGGGACACATTTCGTGAACCAAACAATCCAACAACTTAGTCGTTATTTCGGAATATCGTTAAAGAACCACTGCGCGTATCACCCTCAATCTGCAGGGCTAGTAGAGCGACACAATGGGGTACTGAAAAATAGACTTAGGAAATTGATAGAAGAAACACAGAAAAATTGGGTGCACTGTTTGCCTTTAGCACTGTTGAGTATGAGAACTGTTCCAAATGTAAAGGGATTAACTCCTTTTGAAACTTTGTTTGGGAGGGCATATTATACACCTCAGTGGAAACCGCTCATGTCTACAGAGCAGGAGGCTGACAGTTCACTTGCAGGATATATGAGGAGATTTTTGAAAAACAAACTTTTGCAGTTAAATTCTGTTTCAGATAAAGAGCAACTGAAATCGGAAGCACCAGTAGCCCCCGGCACCTGGGTGTGTGTGAAGATTACGAAACGGAAGAATTGGAGCTCTCCGAAGTGGGAAGGTCCGTACCAGGTACTGCTGTCAACACCCACTGCAGTCAAAATTGCGGAGCGAGCTTCCTGGATTCATTTGACACACTGTAAACTGGTCAAAAACTTTGAACCGGACAAAAACTTTGTTACTGTTGCACAACAAGAACAAAATGGCCAGATACAGAGTGAGTAGAGACACTGAGCAATTTCAAAAAACTTGTATGATTGTTTTTGTTGCAATATTGATCACACTGTTCTTTTTGCTGTGGCTGTACTTTTTTCCTGCCACAAAGGTTGAACTGATTAGATGTAATGAACCAAACATAGACTGGCATCCGAACTTCAACACTTATCAGGCAATTACACGTATATACGCAGAGACTTTCAATGTTTCAAACTGCTGAGTCTGTACGGCCATACCAACATCATACGGGGGTTTGTTAATGACTGCTATCCCCCTAGGGGTCAGTGAGACCTGGGAAAATCTGTTTTTTGACACAGTCGCTATTAAAGCACAAGATAAGGTAGCACTGTATTTGCCTGTGACACAAAAAGGAATTGTATGTTTTTATAAAAATGACTCCATCCAAGTTGGATGGAGTAAATGTAATGTTACTGTACAGTACAAATGTTATAGAAAACCAAATGATTTGAGTGGATCTTGTAGTACAGATTATGACTCATTTTTGAAATCTATGCATAAAACTCTTGATCAGGTACAGCACAATCCTGTACTTTTCAAACAGTTATCAGTGATAGGAAAATGTTTCATGCAGGGCAGTCATTTCGTAACAAAGTAATGACAAAGGTAGAGGACTGTTATTTTGTATGTGGAAAAAAGGCATATAAATGGTTACCTGAGAATTGGTCTGGCAGTTGTTTTTTGGGATACCTGGTTTCGGCCATCCGACACACTGCAGCTTTGCCTCAAGGGAGTATTCGAAATGCTCAAGACGTAACCAAAAAGACTGTTAAGAAACCGGAGAATCCAGTGGGACGAATCGAAGCGGGGTGGAAAGACCATCGTAATGTGGGAACCAAACTTGTGCACATGGACTTGAGCGATGCTGTTATATCCTGGGCAGGTATATCACCCATGTATGGCGGAGTCAAATCAATATGGGAACTGCGAAAACTGTCTAAACTTCTCGAAATAATGAGTAATGCAACTTTTTCTGCCCTTGAACTGATAACTGATGAACTGAATGCCATGAGAACTGTAGTGCTTCAAAACCGAATGGCTCTTGACTTCACCCTAGCGGCAAGAGGCAAAACTTGCGCTTTAATCAAAGAAGAGTGCTGTGCGTTCATTCCTGACCATCAGCATGAGATCAACGACCATCTCAAGGTGATTCAGCAAGTGTCGGCCATGACCAAACCAGGCCCAAACCCTCTAACAGAGTTTTTTTCAGAATGCCTTTGGGGGGTGGGGCTCCATCTTTATGAACATATTGATTGCTATTGGGGTAGGTTTACTCCTAATAGGAGCTTGTATTTGTTGCAGAATCCCCTGCATGAAGAAATTAATTAAGGAATTCATAGATATATCCGTATCTGAGACTATGTATCAAAGTACTGAATTTGAAGAGCTGCTAGAATGCAAGACACTTTCATAAATGTTTAAACTAAATGACTTTCTTAACTGCAAATCCTAAATGGAAGAGGTTAAGAAAAGAAGCAAGCTGTTTATCCTTTTTTGAAAATAGAATAAAAAGTATTAACAGGAGGGAGATGTTAGAAAAATATGTATTAATATGTGTATGCTTAATGCCAAATTAATAATCAAGTGTTTTTAATACGCTTTTCATTCTATTTCTCATGCACTGTGATTTATATAAATTGAGTTTCGTATGAGACTGAAAATATGCTTTACTAAAACTGCCGCATGCTTACTGAAACTTGCAAGTTGCCCTCTGACCTAGTAACTGCTAGCACAGCAATATTCTTGTTTATGCCTTGTGGAAATGTACTTGAGAAGCAGGTGTTAATCTGCTAGGTCAGAAGCATATGAATAGACAATATACCATTTAATAAATGTAATGATTCTAGACAAACAGCCTTGTTCAGAGGATGGGAACCTCTGCAGCTGCAGTAGTTTAGAGATAAGGGAGGCAAAGGTTTATTAGAGAAATGAACTGCTAGCATTGTGTTCGATTTAGCTATAGTATCTTGAATGTAACATAACAAGTATCTAACTGAAAGTAACCAAGGCCATGTTGTTTTCCTCAGGAAGTTTCACATAAAAATTGTTTAAATCAGCAGAAAATCATGGGAAAGATGGTCAACAGATGATGACCAAAAGGTGGTAATTCATTACGTCAGCATGGTAGGACAAAATTAATTTGATAACCTATAAAAATGAATGCATTTCCTGTTTCTGGTTAGACTAACTCTGTATTAGCACGTTTTGGTCTCCTTGCTGCAAGATTAAAGTGCCTTAACCTGAACCTACCGTGTTTTGATCATTTTTAAAGTATATTTTTCCTTTGACAGTACTGTAGGAGACAGAATAGAAGTAACTAGTAACATGTAAACAAAGATTCTCTTACTGACAGAATGCATTGTAAGGAAGTAAAGTTAGGAAATACAGAAAGTCTGCAACCTGGGTATAATTCTGATCATTCTGCCAAGATAGAATAGAAAGAATCAGAAAAGGAGAATTCTAAGCAGCAGGTGAGTGTTGAGGAGAACTTTACAGTAAACAAGGCTGGATTAGTGTAGTTAAAGAAGGCAGTATAATACCTCACCAGGCTTCTAAATCCACTTTTGGTACAGGGCAGAGAAGACAAGACTCGAGGCAGCAAATTATTACAACTTATAAAATGGAAGCAATGGTAGATGAAAGGCATTCTGGAATGCCTTTTCAGATGGGCATAGAAAAGAAAAAGTAAGCATGTAGTTTGTGCTCATTCTGAGGTAGAAGAAAAGCAACTGAGAGAAGAAAAAGGCATTGAAAGAGTGATGGTGATTCATCCTAAAAAACAGAGAAGAGAAACATGTAAGGAATAAGAAAATCGAGTTTATACTGAGAAATAGAAGAATATTGAACAGAGTTCAACTGAGATTCCTGTAGTGTCAAAACACTGGTACTATAGGCAAGAAGAAGAGGGCTCTCTGAATCAGATTTATATAGAGAATGAACTGGAAAAATGAAATAAGGCAGAAACCAGAGCAAATTATGACAGAACGTGATGGTTGTTAGGTTGTGAGAAGGATTTTGTCTTTTTAACAGATGCATACTGCAATGAGAGAGCAGCAGAAAACCAAAACTGTAAGATATGTCAGCAAAGAAATACAGACGAACTAATATGGAATTCTGAATACAAAACTGTGGATGTCAGTACAGCAAGTGAAGAAAGTATCGTTACAAAAATGAAGTACACACAAACATATACAAGATGTGTTATGACTGAAAAAGAGAGGATAAAAATAAAAGAAAGTCCCTTCAGAACAAAGAGAGAGCAGAGCATGAGACTAACAAGAGAATGAGAGAATGTAGAGTTCTGAGCATACGTCTATTAGTGTAACACAGAAAAAGCAGTTTAATGTGGATCCAACGTAATGGGAATCTGTGCATCAAGAAGAATGTAAAAGTGACATGTTATACTCTGATTTGCCCCTTGCAGTGAAAGGGCAACACAAGGAAGGAAAAGGAAGTCAAAAGGTGGTATCCACTCAAACTACGGTAGACATGCAGGGCATTGACGAAAGTATACCTGAATTAGTAGGCAAGCAAGCCACTTAACCTTTAAAAAGGTAGATAACTTTAATAGTCAAAGAAATGTGGTGCTTAGAGCAACAAATCAGAATCAGAGTGATATTATGGAAAAGAGAACACATCAAGGATTGCAAAATGCAAAGTAACCTTGTAATGTGTGGTGCAACAAATTTAAAATTTCTGACTGAAGAACGAGTTAGCATGGAGGACATGGAAGATTTAGAGGGAGAAGAACGCATTAGTTGTACAGAGTGGCATTTGTGAGGTAAAACAAGATTGTGTGAATGGTAAATATTATGATATCAGTGTCAAAGTTAAAAGTGATGGTAAGCAACAAAAGTTATGTTTAACAAAGTCTGCAAGTAAAACCAAATATAACAACCTAAGTGCAATGAAAAGTATTTTTTAGAAGAAAAGCAAGCAATAAGTCAATTTCTCAACAATGAGGCCATCTCAATGGGTCTATATTAAGTCAGCGAAACGACATTACAGCGAATGCTGTTTTGCCGACACATATAGAACGAAAGCTGACAGCGAAAGCTCAGGTCAGTGATTTTTTTCCCAGGGAATAAAAATCACTTGGCCTGAGCAGTGACATTGCCCTTTACCCCATTGTAGTCTGATCTCAGAGTTGGTATATTTAGTTAGGGGGTATGTGGGGGGACATAGCCCCCACATTGGGGGGGAGTGGGGCAAAGCCCCCCACTGTGCAATGTTTTAAGTTGTGTGTTGTGTTTTGTTGGTTTACCAATTTTTTTCCCTTTGAAAAAAATCAATGACCTGGGGTTTTGCTTTTGTCAGCTTTCATTGAATATGTGTCGGTGAAATGGCATTCGCTATAATGCCATTTCGCTGACTTAATATAGACCCCATCTCAAGAGGGTACTGAAGTTGTTGACAACAGTAGATTGTGTGAATAAGACAAAAACCTGTAAGCAATGTACTTTTTTCAGAACTTCTGCATGCAAGCAAAACTTCAGAAGATAAAATTAGTATGCAAGTTAAAATACAGATGGTGTGAATCAGCATTTCCTAGGAAAGTAGAAATGTGTAGCAATAGTAAAGAAATTAACATAGGGACTGGAAAGGAAGCTGCATATTCTTGTGTGCCTGAAGATATTGTTAGGGGCACATGAGAAAAAGGAAAAACCCAGTTAAAGGTAGAATAAATAAATTACAAAACGCATTAAAAGCGGTGTGCCAATAGCACAGAAACCAGTAAAAGGGATGTCTTTGTTAGGGAACAGAACTCAGTAACAAGATGGGTTAAAATGGGTGACCCCTGTATGTCAGAAATCAGTAAAAGGCAAATTTCTGTTCAGGATCAAGGCAGAGTTAGAAGTCGGGATAAAAGAAGTGACATCCATAACACAGAATCAATAGAAGGATATTTTCTGTAATGGAGCAAGACAGTGCTTGCAGAAGTGTCTTGCAATTCTAATTTAATTCTGTATCAGTTTAAGACTGTTTCAGACTATTTTAAGGTTCTGTAGGAACCCAGAAGATGAGCTGTACAAAAAATAGTGGAAGAGTGGCTTAAGAGAATGTGGTGGAAATGTCTATCAGTAGACTGCAGGTACCATTCTCACAATTATTGTTGAGGAATGATTAACAATCATGATGAGTCAACCCCCCCTGTTTTTTATCCTGGGATGGAGGGGTATTAGTTAATGACAAGCTGACTGTGTTTGAGTCCAGAGGTATTACATGAAGCCTTGTAATTGTGATATTGTAACATGTTGAGAATTGAAAATGCTTAAGAGTATATAAGGTATGATATAATCATGACTTTGCAATGTATTGATGATGGAAAATGTGCATGTGCCTTTAAATGGGTAAAATATGTTATTAGAATGAATGGAGAGAAGGAAAATTCTCACATTGTTTTCTATAGCAGTCAACCAAATCACATGCTTTCAATTGTCAGTTATTTGTATATAAAAGAAAATAGGCTGGAAACCTAAATCCTGAAAAATTAGTTGTTCTGGTCCACTTCAATAAGCACACATCACACCAAATGACATTTGACGACCTTTATTAAATTCCATAAACATAACTTTGACCAACTAATATTTTAATTTGTTTACCACAGCATTGGCATCCATATAACTGTTAGGGCAGCATGACCCAGCGCACCCTGACCAAATAAGCAGTATACTCACCCCTGCTTGCTTATTTGACTTATCAAGCAGCATCCACCGCTCACTTTCCTTTTCAACTTATTGAATTAACCATCCAACTAAATAAGCAGTGCCCTTACCTCCACACGCTTACTTTTACTCATCAAGCAGCATCCAGCCACTCACTTTCTTTTACCAAGTCCTAGAAATGAATATCCAACACCAGACGGGGAACAGAAGAGGGGCAAGCCTGCCCCTCTTCACTGCCTACCAGCCTGACCAGGCTGTTCCCCTGCTTTCATATCAAAATCCAATACAACCTTCTAAAGGAAGCCTCAACATACATTAAAAAAGTTGAAGCCAAACATAATTTGTGTGCCCCATCCTCTCTGAACCAAGCTGGATCCTTGTCATCAGCCCCCCAAAGTTGTATCGTAAAATACCAAAGCAACCCATTGCTTAAACAGCTGAATTAACTTATGATCCCTCTTCCATGAGGAAGTAATACCTATACCTTGTATAACCTCTGTAGATCAAACATATCCTTACTCATCCTACTACCAAAAGTAGCCTTGTAACTAATTCCAAGTCATTACCTGCCTAATTCAGCAACCAAACACAAAATCCTAAAACCATCTCAAACAAGGTAAACCCACCTGCCTGCCATCCTACCTAACCACACTGCTTTTTTTACCACCTAAAGAATATAACAATGACCAAAAGAGATTTCCCCTATCAAAAGATCAATGTAATAGTAATACAACCACTATACCCACTACCTCTTATAGGGCAAAACATCTAATGACCAAAATAGCATTTGCTGACCAACAAACCACACTTTTTGATGCCGTTCATACATCCATAAAGCTAATTCCTCCAGATTGTAACCCGATGGCCTTCATTTCCCAACACCAACCATCACAACCAAACTTACCTTGTCAATAGCCATATTCTGCCAACCATCATGCTGTCAAACCTACCCCAACCGCCTTGCGAGAATTAGCAAAGCCACCTAACCCTATCACCTTGCAACTATACTAATCAGAGCTAACCTCCCTTAATACACTCTTGTTCTGAGATTTCACCCCTCAAGGTTTTCCTTTTTTTTTTTGTAATTCACCTTACCTTCCCCACTCGTAAATAAAAATCAAATCATGGCCTGCATCCTGTAGTAAACCCCAGAAACACCATGCCTTGCTTAAAACTTCAAACTTTAGCTTAAATCATGAAAACCCATTCTGCCCACATCCCCAACATGCACACATGCCTTGCAATGCTCTGCAGAACCCCTCCCTCAACGCAAAGAGAGCAGCCATATAATGCACTACCTTCTGATTGACTCCTGCTGCTGATCCAGTGAATAATAATAATAATGACGACCTCTCAAAAGTAGCACCGACCACCAAGCAACCCATCTACATAACCTTGCCACAGGACATTGGCCTGCTGCAGGAAAGTTCAAGTCCAACTACCATGCCCACAAATCCAGTCCAACCTCTCATTGTGACTACACCCCAGCTCTGTACAACATCAAACTCCCATAAACAATCCCCATACCTGCTTCATCCTGCTCCTGACATATCTCATTTTCACCTGCTCTCACCTAACCCTAAAGTGCAGACTCTGATGTGCCTAAATGATCACTTAATAAAGTAAGATTACCTGCATCTTCAGTGTGGCCAACTCCTACAACCTGATCATCCAACCACGCTGCACTGCTGATCTGCGACCACATTGTGCACCACTCCAATGGACAGCTCATCCAGCCTAGCAGAATCCATAACCTTTCAAATTCACTTCCCTCAGGCCACCGACTGATGCCCACTCTGTGCTCACCCATCTGCAACTCCTTGTGCACCACTCCAGATTGATCTGACAAAGAAAAGAATACTATAAACACTTTGCACACACATAAACCAAAATTTTCTTGACATTGAGCACTACCAAGGCCCCACCACCATATCCCACATCAAATCCTTCTGCTTCCAACAAAGGAACATACTGCTACAATAAACGGTCTTTTGTCACCAACAGCAATAACTGCACCACTAATTTTGGAGGACACCTGTTAAACTGCAGAACACAAAGTGAACTACCAACTAGAGTATATTCTACTAAACACTGCGTATAAGAGATAAGTGAAATAACAAAATACCTGTGCCACCTTGTGATTCCTGTATAAAACCTGTGCAGCACTATATGGGTGAAATTAACTTATTGCTTCAAACAGCCCTGGGAACATGTCTTTATGCAGGTACAGCAGGATTGTACCAGCACAATCAGTCTTACCCAACTTAAAATCTAAACAAAGTATATAGTCATCTGTTAGAAAATGCAACCGTGACAGCTTTATCTCTGTGCTGCTTTGTTCTACAAGCAGCAGTAACAGCCATATATATCTCACAAGGAAACAATGTTTACCAGTGAATAAAAATACCCCCATAACATACCCATACCTCTCACATGCACAGCATCTCGAGGAACACTCCCCATCTGGGGTCACAAAGTTCATGTTCCTCGAAGCTCAACATCGAAAAGACTGCCACACACACTCCACGCTAACAACTTAACTGATATCAGTGGTCAACAAAACTAAATCACTATTCCATCAACACCAATTCCAGACAAAACCATCACATTTCAACTGTCCCAAGAGGCTGCCAGTAAAGCCCAAATCTGAAAGTGATCATTTGTTAACCAATCTTTAAAGACTTCCCTTCTACAATTTTATGAAAAGGGGGCAGAATATGATGGAAACAGCAGGACATTCCACACATTTCCCTTAACCTCTCGGACCAAGAAATTCAAACAAAATCACACAAGCTGACTGGCAACACCCAGTCTCCACACTCAACACCCAATGCCTCACAGCGCAACAAATTCATGACAGCATGAACCTTCATTCCATTAATATTACAATTTTTTTTATAATAACATATCTGCTCCACATTTTAAGTGCAGGACATTGGCAGCCAAGCCTAGAATGATTCTGAACTGTGTCATTTGAATACACCTATTATATACAATATACTACTACTCCCTAAAGGGAAAGTCATAAAGCGTCCACTAGCAAACATAAATCGGAAAGTAAATATTTGTTGTTTATTACGAATCAATATACTTCCTTGCTTTTAAATACTTAATACCAGTCTTGACCTAGCTAATTCCAGAAAATCCTCTGGCATTGTTTATATTAGGCTTAGTCAGTTTTGACAAACCTTCACAGCGCACATGGTAGCTGAATAAAACTAGATAAAGCTCCAATGTGTTACATGGCAACCTTATCAAAGTCAGATTCTCAATTCACTCAGAAATCACCAGAGTTAACTGGTGCAGAATTTTCACCTTACTGTCACATAATCAGAAAACAGCCAAAGACTGTCTTACCAACCCCCCACACAGTCCAATGAAATGTCATCTGTATTAATGTAGCTGCCTCCCTTAGTACAAAGACTGAGCAGAATCCCTGCACCGCTGTATGTCATTATTTAATGACTTCAAACCTCCGATCATCCCAGTGATTTGCCGGAAAGACACAAATTTCATGAGGAACAGATCCAAACCATGAGGCAGAATGCGGACATTCTGCAAAAATCTGGACAGTTGTGAGGTATGTCCTCGAATGGGAGGACCTTCCATACCAGACACCCCTAAACTGCAACATACGCAAGACAACAGCAGAGCAGCTCCAGCTGTAACCATGCATGCTCAGCACAGAACCAACCCCCACAACTGCTCCCAAGCTTGCAAAACTGCTGCTCTACAGATTACACACCACTCCAAGAATTACTCAGCCTGCCCTCCTTGTCCAGCACATAAACAGCAAAGTCTGCCACTACCCAGCATTAATGATGTACCTCTTAAAGCAAAAAAATCTAGAGAATTATTTCATTACTGCTCTTACCGACTTAGGTTGATATAATAATAAGTTTTGCTTTAGCCTGAATCTTCCAAAAAGTATGAAGTCTAAAACTCAATGTCTATCGTTATCTTCTAAAGTTGTTAAGGATTACCACAAATTTGCCAGAAAAGCGCTTTCCAACAATCCCTCCACCCCTGTAACAGTCAGCACCACTCTGCTAATATGCCAGAAAATCACCATCTTATGACTAACCGGATCAAAATTAAGAAAAATATACCACAGTCGTCTGCCTAATTCTCAGTCAGGGACAAATTGCAACAGAGTCAGTGACAACTCCCGAATTAGTCAAGGATGATCAGGGAGACTTTTAAACTATTAGCATTATTAACGTGAGACATTGCCAAAATAAGCAAATGTGAAGTAATATCCATTTTCCACAGAAAAAGCAGTCTATAGCACCCCCCTTTTTTGTATAGTTCACCACGTTTGCTCCAACAATTACACATTATAGATGGATTAAGAGGGACATATACAGATCCAGAAAGACCCTGAAAATCAGGGATAACTGAGAGATATATTTGTCCACCATACCCCACAAAATCAGGAACAGAGAGAGACCTAAGTATGGACTAAAACTGGCAATTCTGCAGCATCTGGCCAATCGCAAGGTCCGTTTACTTAAAATAAAAGCAAATATACATACAAGCACTCCCCCGACTACAAATGAAGCATTCCCATTTCCTTCAGTATGAATACATTATTTTACACACACACACACACACACACACACACACATATATATATATATATATATATATATATATATATATATGTATATATATATGTGTGTGTGTGTGTGTGTGTGTGTATCCCCACTCCCCCAACAATATGTCTGGAACAGAAAGTATGTACTGAACCATGACACTACAGCAGACACCACAAAACACACAGACCTCCCCCTCACCGCTGTCTCTGCTTAGCACATGTGCACAGCAACTAACTACTGCTGGCTGCATATCTCAGCCCATGAAAACCTGGCACTGCACCTGAGAGGAGCTACTTAATGTCACCATGCTGTGATGGCTATGCTACCACCACCAACCTGAAATCCTGCACCACACTAAAAGGAGACCAACATGTAGAACCTGTCATGGTACCCATTACACACAGCATCCTGCTCTCCACACAACCCACAGACTCCTCTCAAGTAACTCAGCAAACTGACAGCAATGATTACAGACAATAAAGCAAAAAAAAAATCTCTAGGAGGTTAATAACTGCACCAACCACCCCTTGTTACATATATAATAACAGTAAACTACCCCACCCCTGCTATTTAAAGTACAATAGCTGAACCTACTGCAATCCTGTTACTTATATATGCTACCACCACCAACCTGAAATCCTGCACCACACTAAAAGGAGACCAACACGTAGAACTTGTCATGGTACCCATTACACACAGCATCCTGCTCTCCACACAACCCACAGACTCCTCTCAAGTAACTCAGCAAACTGACAGCAATGATTACAGACAATAAAGCAAAAAAAAAATCTCTAGGAGGTTAATAACTGCACCAACCACCCCTTGTTACATATATAATAACAGTAAACTACCCCACCCCTGCTATTTAAAGTACAATAGCTGAACCTACTGCAATCCTGTTACTTATATATACTGTCGTCTCAATTTAGATGAGAGAAACATGAGGGAATTCTCTGAGATACAGCTGCTTCAGAGTTAATATATATTTCCCAGTAATAGCCTTCTAATGACCACAGTTTTAAGGGTCACAGTTAGAGTTCTGTAGCATACAATAGGAATGAATCTTGAAGCTCCCTTTAGCATAGTTTCAAAAGAAAAGCAGGTACTGTAAAGGGCTCAGACTCTATCTGGTATTTCAAGATTACAGCGTGATAAGGAACCACAAGGCAAACCTAAAGCATAAAACTGTGCCAAAAAGATGATCACTGAAACTTAATCTCCCATACCAATCATTGTTAATCCAAGGCCTACCAGCACGCACCAGCAGTACCTAAAGGTCGTCTTGGACGTAAACTCACACTTGCAAGTTCATGCCAAAATGTGATTCCTTACCTAGTTACACTCTCATACAAACTCATTAAGCCCCTCCCTACACTTACTTCATTTCCTCCCAATCCTCCTACTTCCCATTTAACCCTTTCTTCCCCACCCAACTAGCTTCCTTCTCCTACTCCCTTAATTCCCATTACTACTCCTACCCATTTGAAGATGTCCCTGGACAAATTGGTTTATTACCAAACCCCATTTCTTCAGTGAAGGAGCATTGGAGAAATGATGAAATGAAGACCTGGATGTGTGGACTGAGAAAGGACCTAGATGGGGCTAGCCTATGGAGTGTAACTTGTAGACTGTGTCTTGTGGCAGGAGTACATGGATAGAATAATAGATAGAGAGATAGATAGATAGATAGATAGATAGATAGATAGATAGATAGATAGATAGATAGATAGATAGATAAAGAGATATACTTATATAGATTTTTTTTTTTGCAGGGAGGCAAGGTCAAATGTACCCGCTGCAAGTTATATATTCTAATTCTGAGATCACACAATAGTGGAAAAAGTGAAATTCCCCAGTCTCCACTGTTCCGCAGTTTCACACAAAAAGCCT